>NW_010544530.1:3771-4481 GCF_000687285.1 Phaethon lepturus
CCCGGGGTGGCGCCCCCCACCCAGGGCCCTCCCCGAGCCTGCTTTCAGCCCACTCCTGGCTCATCCCCACGGATGCCAGCCTGCACCCACAGCGTGGCCGTCCCGCTGCCCTGCAGCCATCCTTCAGCCCTGCCCTGCCCTGCAGCACCCAGGCGGGGTCTGCCCACCTCCGTGACCAAGAGAGCTTCTGAACTTCCACGCCGGGCTTCATTTCAACAGAAATGAGGTTGGCTTCAGATGCAGAGACCTCAGGGAGAGGAGAACAGAGGAAATACTGTTTTATAAAGTCCCCACCACCACATCTGCTGTGGCCCTGTAACTCCATCTCAACACGTCACTTCTCCTGCCCCAAGGCAGACCCCTCCTCAGCTCCCTGCTGGCTCCCTGCCCCTCAGAGCCGCCCCCAGAGCCTCCGTGCCGCTCACCTCCCTGCTGGCTCCCTGCCCCTCAGAGCAGCCCCCAGAGCCTCCGTGCCGCAGGTTCCCCCAGGCTGAGCGATCCCGCCCCATCCCTTCCCTACCCCCACGGTCTGGGTGCTCGGCAGAGACCACGGGCTGCTGCAGGCTGGATGGCTGCAGAAGGGCTGACGCGACCCTGGCAGTGCCCAGACCTCCCGCAGCATCTCCCCAGCCACCCGCACCATGCCTTGCCCTGTGTGGGACACCAGGGCGAGCACGGTGGGGGCTACAGACCCGGGGGCAAAGCCCTCA
>NW_010544530.1:4558-5459 GCF_000687285.1 Phaethon lepturus
CCTCTGCAGCCCTCAGCACCCTGACGCAGCCAGGGGAGAGTCCCAGCCGCGGGAGAGTGACCCGGTCCTACACCAGACACGGTGCCTTTGCGGAAAATTGGTCCAAGACTAAAAATACTCTCACCTTTCAGTGCAGTCTGAGGCAGCAAAAGCAACAGGCTCGTCACGGGGCCGCCGCCAGAGGTGGGGAGGGAGAGCTGGGAAGGGAGTTGGCATCAGGCAGTCACCGCGGCACGGTCCGCAGGGGAGCGGTGGGCACGTGCGAGCTGCTCTGCAGCGGTTCCCCGGGTGCAGGGGGGCGGCTGAGGCTAACGGAGCTACAGCGGAAAGTCTGCGGCGAAGAAGAGGGGATGGGTGAGTCACGTCGTCTGCAGAGAGCTGGAGCTTGCACTCACCCCATCTCCCACCACTAATTAATGCCAACACTAAATACAAACACAGCCACGTTACTCACTAATGGGACACGGACAGGCTGAAATGCAGAGCCTTCACCAGCACTTGCTTTAAAAATGAAGCAAACTCCCACGTGGAAAACTCCAGCTCCGCTTGAAGCTGCTAATTTATTCCCCTTCCCGCTGCTCAGCCTGCAGACATGCCCCGGCACGTGTGATGGGCCCCAGCAGCCGGCTCCGGAGCTGCCCGTGCCCACCCCCAGCTCGACTGCGCGCCGTGAAAAGAGCAGCCCCGATGCCGGGAGAGCATGGCAAGAAGGGGCAGGGAAAAAGCGGGGAGCATGGGAAGAGCTGAAGGCTCTGAAGGGATGCAGGGCAGGACGCAGCTCTGAGGCACGGGGTTATCTGATGGAGGGGTACCTGGAGAGGGCCGGTGGAAGAAAGGCCCGTGGCTAAACCACGCAGGGCTTGGGCCATGCTCCACCCCTGTGGCCCTCTCCTGGACCGTG
>NW_010544530.1:5513-6247 GCF_000687285.1 Phaethon lepturus
GCTCTCGCAGCAGCCGGCGGGCTGCCCGCCGTTCGTTAATGCACGGTGCGTAATGCAGCTGGTCGCCGTGACCCCTGCAGCCCGTAGGCGATGGAAATCGGTATCTTCTCACAAAGCGCTGTGTAACCTGCGTGGTAGCACGTGCGCTGCCGACTTACTGGAAAGGCCATCCTGTTCGGGCAGGGTCAGCCTGGGACAGGGCAGCACAAACCAGTTGCCCCCACTGTTCTCAAGGGGCTGGGTACCAGCATTGGCTGGTGGCATGTGGTCGTTTTGGGGGAGCATTCTCTATAGTTTAATTTAAATAATGAGGCTGAATCCCCACTTCGAACTCGAACAGGCTCTGTGAATCCCCCAGACCAGCATCCTGGGATGAGTGGAGGTGGCCGGCCACCGGCCAGTGGGTACCACCCTGGTGCACTCGGGTTTACAAGGGATGCCTGTGGACTGCTGCTCCTGCTCCCAGACGGGGCTTTTCCTGCCGCCTCCAGGCCAAGCTTTGCCTTGTGCAAAAGCGAGGAAGGAAAAGCTGCACTGCGGCACGGACCCCCCGGCCCAAACAGAGCCACGCTCACGCCATGGGGCAACAAAGCACAGCAGCTCCTCACGTCGTGACTCCCACTCAACCACCAAGGGCTCGAGAGAGACACTGGTACCAGCGTCACCGCCACAGGCTGGTGCACGGGGCAGGACGGCGGGCCCCAGCAGGCCCTCTTATCCCTGGGGTTCAGCAA
>NW_010544530.1:6334-11477 GCF_000687285.1 Phaethon lepturus
CCAGCGTGACCCAGCGGCCTGGCCACCTCCGGCTAATCCATCTGCTGAACACGCTACAGGCCATTAGCTTTAACTAGAGGGAGTTGCGGGGAGAATCGTTAAAGGAAAAGTTCACAATGCAATTAATAAAGCACCTCATTAGGTCTCCTTCCTGTACAAGTATGCGGCTCCCACTACCGGCTCTTGCAGGTCTGGTGCTCTTGCTCCCCACAAGGAGACATTCATTTCCTTCTCAGGAGGCAACTGATGGCTGGAGATGGCACCGACGGGGTGCTGCTCCGGGGTGATGTCTTGTGGCTGGAGTGGTATTTATCTCACCACTGTCCTGCCCAAGTGCCCTACAGCCCCCAGCTCTCCATGCCCAGGGCACGCAGAGGGGGCAAGCGTGATGCAAACCCACCGCCGTGTGGATGCAGACACCGGGATCAGCGTCAGCCCCTGCCCATCACCTGCCCCGCTTCACCCAGGCGGTTCCAGTTGCTGCATGGGAACCAGCGGCTGCTGGCGCTTTCGTCTTGCGCTCCTGGGACTTCAGAACAACTGAAATCGGACTCTTTACCTGCTCTGGATCTTTTTGCATTCCCCCATGTGCTCCTGAGAGCCCTGCTGCCAGGCAGTGCCAGTGCCCCAGGGCAAGGGCGTTCCCCACCCTCCGTGGGCAATAGGCAGTCCAAGGGCTGCACTTGGGCATTCGCCACCCAGAGCCTCCTGTAGTGGCACGCTGGGGTCTCCTATGTTGGTTCCTGCCTCTCCAGAGAGCTTGCAGGGGTGAGTCCAGGGTCCACGCTGTCTCCTGACTGTGCTCGTCAGTGACTGGAGATGGTGGCCGTGTGCAGGGCTGTGTGGCCGCCCTTGGCCACCACCAGGCACGGGGACTGCTTTGCAGAGACCGATTTTGCATCTCCTTTCCAGGCGGCCTCTCGCAGCTACACAAGGTCCCTTTTGCTTTCCTCTCCCAGCACCCACGGGAAGCTGCTCCGTGCTCCCGGCACCTGGGACCCGCTCCCAGAAGTGTCTGCGCAGCAGCCCTGGGGGACAGCGCTTGGATGCGCCATGGAGAGGAAAGTGCCAGGAGGTGTTGTCATCGCTGACTGCTCTTTTTGCTTCCAGTGGCTGTTTCACATCACTGCCTCTTTTTAGGTTTCCTTCATCCTATCCTCGCCCTTGAAAATCTCCAAGTTCTTGCCACCCATCGGCGTGGAGGGCACCCGCCAGACCTGTCTCTGCTCCGAAGCCGGCAGGGTGCCATGCTGTGCCCCAGCAGCCAAATGCCAAGGTGCAGCGGTGTGTGCAGCAGCACCCGGGTCCCAGCAGAGACCCCACGGGAGAGTAAGGCTGAGGGGCTGAGGGCTTCAGAAGTAACTGCTGGCCAAGCAACCAGGCAAAGGGAGACCGGAGGCCCCCGCAAACAGTGGCAACCCTGGACAGCAGAGCATCTCTGTGGGACCCAGGGCTCCCAGATGGATTCAGTGCTTCCCATCCTTGCAGGCAGGCAGTACCGCAAGGCAAGAAGTGAATCGGACCCCATCAGAGCAGGGAAACGTCCTGGGTAAGGGGGAAGCAGGCACAGAGGTGACCTTTTCTTGGACAGGGCCGGAGACATGAAAAAGCAAGCTGTGATGCTACTGGTGATGGATCCCTGTGGGAAAGGGAAACAGTAAATGCCAATTATTTGCATCTCTGTCCATCTGCAGGCTTAGCAAGGGGCTTGTCCAGAGGGGAGAGAGGCAGGGCAGAGGGGAGGCAGAACCAGATGGGCAGATATCGAGACCAATGCTGTATCAGTCAAGGGAGCGCTGGGGATGGCAGTACAGCAGGGAACACTTCTAACCCCTCACGGGAGCCTTGAAGAAGGCACGGAAGAGCCTCCAGGTCCCACTCGTGCCTTTTGAGCTATGTTGTTTTGGGACAAACTGTCGCCTTCCTGCACCATGAGATGATGGAGTGTGTGGGCAGCGCTGAGAGGAGGTGGCAGCAGATTTCACATCTAAATCAGACTCCTTCTCTGCCTAATCTCAGCCAGTACAAGTGGCTTAACCCATCGGACCGGCTCCAAATCCTCCTTCTCTCCTCCTGATCCCACCTAAGCCCTGAGTTTCCCCCCTTGATAATCTCTGACTCAGTGGGATCATGGGATTGCGCTGACAACTGCACAAATCCAGACGCTTTCCTTCTGCGCGGGGACCCAAATGGGAATGGATGCAGATGGTGAATCTTAAAGATGTCTTCCTGCTCTCCACTACTGCCCCAGTCCTGCTGCTCCAGCCCTACAGCCCAGCAAAGAGCCCAGGGAAGCAAAGCCGCGGCACTACGCCGGCAGAGATGCCCGCATCCCATGAAGCCCCCAGGTTCCCGTGGCCGAGCACAGGGCCCAGACATCCCTCTCGGGACCAGGATGGGAAGTGGAGTCTTCTGGCCAGAGCTGGTCCACACTGACATAGGTACAGGGCGTGGGTGTACATGGACACAGGCTGCGCGTGGGCTCCAGGACGTCCCCAGCCATGGGATGCTCTGTCTGCGGGATGGAAAACAGGGCCAAGCAGCTTCACCAAGCCCCAGCCCCAACACCAAGGGCAGGGGATGCTCCGCTTTGCCAGCCACGTCCTTCAGGGGCTGTGCAACGCCCTCTCTGCATGGCATCTGGCTTCTGAGCCAGCTTCACCCATGCAGCTGTGGGCACCAGAGGAGCAGGCAAGGATCTGGGAGCATCTCCGGGCTGCTGGAAGCTATGCCCTATGGCACATGCCTTCTGCAGTGTGAGGCACTGACCCCAACCAACACGCTAATCCCACTTCATCCCCTCCTCTGCTCCTGCCCCAGGGCTTACGGGATGGGACATGTCTTTGCACAACAGCAGGTGACAGGCTGGAAAGCCCCTTCCTAGCTCATAGCGTGTCTGAGTCACGTCCTCCCCCTCTGGACGCTTCATCCAAGGGGAAAATCCCGGGGTCAGGCTGCTCAGTCTCCACGTGGCACGTGGGGAGCCAGGAGCGACTCGGCACCCAGCACGGGTGGGCAGTGCCCGGCCATGGCAGTGGCACACATCCCCACACCACCCCCTCTTGTAGGAAATGTACTTGTCGTTGCCACTCTCCCAAACTTTCCTCCATAGAATCTCCTCTAAGCTGTGAAATCCCTGCCTGCCAGGAATTAGTCTTAGCGTTGCTATCTTGCAGCCATTTTGAAGACATTTCCTTCACATTTTTCTATGTGCTTTTTTTTTCCCTGCCACGCCCTGCCCCGCCCCAGCCTGCATTCCCTATAACGTTTTTCACCCCTAGGAGTGGGTTCCGTGTGCTTTTTGTCTTTGGAAATATGAGCAAAGTGCCCCATAGCATCGCGTTTAAGGAGGGATGGAGGAATAAGCGGTTGCCGTTGGAGCGCAGCGGGCTTGGCTCTGATTTCACATAGGGGTTTCCTTCATCTCTCCTACAGTAGCCTTATGTCTAATGATATTTGTCTAATTAGAAACATGCCCAATTGTTTTACGCAGTAGGAAAATGGGCTCTTTGGCAATGCTGATGTATATCACAGTGATGAGGGGTATGCCGAGCCCTGAAATAGATGAGATTTAGATGAGAAAGAAAGATTATATTCAGGTGCTCTGTTCTGTCAGAGAGCCTTTGATTTGGTGGATTGTGTAGCATGAAAGGCCAGGCTTGTTACAGCCTTTGTGTGACTAAGAGTAAGATATTAAAGTTTGATGCACTGCTCTGGGACACGCTACGTGATGGATAGAGAAGACTTTCTAGGCATTGTAGGAGCTGTGTAGGGCCTTTAGGATCTTCGGGGGCTGTTTGTTATATATTTCCTTGCCTAATGGTTTGCGCGTGAGCAGAGTGCTAAGGTCGGAGTCCGGATTGCTTATGTGACCTTGGCATATGATTTTCATACGCAGGAACATTTGGTTCTGCGCAGCGAGCGGCTTCTCATGAATTGCATGCAGTGACCCTGGGTGTCAGCAAGCAACCTCAGTTATTTCATTTCTTGCACTTTAAAAAGAGTTATGGCTCATATTACCAGGATATTTTCTCTGCACAGAATCCTACAACGGTGGGTGGGAAGACTCCTCGGAGGTCCCTGGTCCTCTCTTGGGACTATATCCAACACTAGCTCAGACCATGGCTACACCTAGCTGAGCCTTGAAAGTCTCCAAGGCCAGAGACACCTTCATGTCTCCCAGTGAACCACCGTGTCTGGGAGGCAGGGGTTGGGCTTGGACTGGGTTTTCAGCAGCTCATCTCACCCAGGAGCCTCCTGCCCATTTGGCAAGTCCCCCCGTTCCTTTCCCCAGAGGCAGGATGGACGGAGCAGGGCTGCGGCCGGCTGCGACAGGACCCCGCTGTCGCACACCCAAGCCCGTGGTCCCGCAGAGCTGTGCACAGTGTGAGCTGGTTCCCATAGAGAAGCCAGTGAGCCCATGATGTCGAAGCCACTGGAGGCTTCCTGAGTGATGAATCCTGGACGACTGCAAGTCAGACACAGCCAGAGAGGCCTCTTCAGGAAAACCTTGGGGGTTCGGAGCCTACCGGGCCGCGTGTCTTTCCCAGAGCTGTCTGGGTCGCAACCCTGACGCATCCTGGGGGTGTTGTTGCAGGTACCTGCTTGCGTTTGGCTGTCAATGCACGGGGCCAAACCTCTTCCCCGGCCCCTCACCGGCGCAGGGCAGAGGGCATAGGTGTAGTGCAGCTGCTTCTGGTGGTGTGCCCGCTGTGAGCAGCACACCTGCATGGGTCTTTCTAACACCAAGCCACGGTGGCAGGTCCATCCCAAGGATGCTCCAAGGACTGCAGGCTCCAGCCCTAAAGCCAGCCGGGGTGCAGGGAGGAAGCGATCAGTCCCGAGGACAGCTCGGCTGTGACACATTTCCTAGGACTAAGTCTTCCATTCTTGCTTTAACCTTTTCTGGTGACTTGTGGTGGCTGTGTTAAACAATGATATGCCTGCAACATGACAGTGATTTGTTTAAAGAGCCCACACTTGTCTTTGTTAGCGCTCACTCGGTGCTCTGACAGTCCTGTCAAAAGCTTCTGCACATTTTTCAGTTCTCTTCCTCATTTGCTCCTGTCACCATGGGGAAACATCCAGATAACAACGTCCCTGGTGGCATTTGAGCAGCTCAGGGCCCTTGGCTCGGCTGCAT
>NW_010544531.1:0-3139 GCF_000687285.1 Phaethon lepturus
CCCGCACGCCCTGTGCCCGGCTGCCTCCAGGTGCCACGGTTTGCCAACACGGGAATTAACGATTTATAGGAGAGCCGGGCACGCCAAGAACGCGCCCGCCCATGGGACGGAGGCTCAAGTGGCAAGAGGCAGCCCTGGTTGTGCTCAGTCCTGCGGCAGGACAGAAGCAAACCCAAACCCCGAACGCCATCAGATTTTTTTTTTTTCTTTTTTTTAGAAGAAATTTCAAGGCAGTATTTTTATTTTTGTCTCCTAGTTCCATGATTTATCACTTATAGAGCTCCTTCCTAGACTAACCCGCTGGCCCCACCGCATTGCTAGCTGCCTGGGGAAATGATCAGAGCATCAAGAGCACAGCAATCACCCACAAGAAAAATGGGGACATGAGGACTTTGTAGTGGTAAGGACCTGGGGCCTTTTTTCCACTAGGATGAGGTGGTGGGCTTTAAAAAAATATGAATACGGAGCAGAGCGTTCATAGCGTGCCTGGATTCAGTGGGAATAAGGGCTGCTCAGAAGGACAGGAGGGAAATGGGATGAGAACTATAGTTCTGCAAGAGAAAGCAAAATTTGGACACCTGCATTTACTCCTGTCCTTGCCCAACCTCCAGGCAAACACTCTCTCACATCCCGCAGATGGGAGATCACATCCCAAAGACGCTTCTGTCCAAGACTTCCTGGAAAATTTCAGCTCATCCACACCCGGAGTAGAGAGGTGTGAAATGGAGGGGCTCAGAGTGGTGTCAGGACACCTTTCCCCTCCTGACGGCTGTGGGGACCTGCTCCCGGCTCTGCTGCAGGCACCACCCAGCCCGCACGCACAGCTGCTCGGCTATGCCCCAAACCCCAGGGTTTTGGGGCATCTTGGGGTTGGGCTGGCCCCAGGAGCACAGCCAGCTGAGGTGGTTCAGCAGCTGCTACAGGAGTGACTCAGGCACCTTTCTAGGTAGGTGCAGGATCTTCTGACAACAGGGCAGGCAGGATGGCCATGGGATGGAGCTCAAGTCCAAATACAGTTCCTTTTCAGTTATTTTGAAACTTCAGTCAGATGGTATCAGCCATCACTAAGAAGCAATAATTTACACGATTAAGTAGCCTGAAAGAAAGAAACTCCTTTCACCTTGACACAGAACAAGTTTTAAAAAGCTGCATCTTTCCCACTGTCACCAATAGAATCTTCTGGTCTACAGGTTGATGAAAAGTGATGAAAAGTGAGTTGCATTTTTCAGTTGATTTACCGGTCTGTCAAAACCAGAATTTGCACAGCCAGAGCAAACCTATCCCCCATGAGCAGTGGTAGCATCGAAATACCTTTCCTCAAGGTGTCAACCACAGCACTTAGAGAAACTCACTTAGTGAGAAACCTCCCACCTCTGCTGGAGCTTCCATCCTCCCAGCAGGAGAACTAGCAACCTTCACATCTAACATAGGCTATCGTATCGAGCATTAAAAACTCACCAGTGTTACCGCTCATGGTTCCTGTTGGCGTTTCAGCCCGAGCTGCCTGCGATGCCAGCAGCTTCCAAGCTCCTGAGTAGCCTCTGCCACTTGCTTCTGAGCATGGAGAAGGAAGACAGGCTGCCCTTTTTATCAGTCTTGCTCTGAGGTGTCAGCAGGTCCACTGCCAAGGGGTGGTGTTTAGAGAAAGGAAGTTCCCACTGAAAAAAAAAAAAACCTACAACTCCCTCTGCACATAGTCAGACCCTGAAAAACAGCGAAACTTAAATCCCGACTCACATGGAAGGTGGATTTGCACAATCAGATGACAAGTGGACAGACCCTTCACTGACAAACAGTAAAATCATGGGCTAGATGAGTAACAAGAATGCACCTATGCCTTAACATCCAGGTTACCAGGACTGCGACTCGAGGGCTAACTTTACAAGGCAGCCCACCAACATTTAATCCTTAGGAAAACCGAGTTCCCCATTAGGACCAGTCTAACCTTCTTTGAAGTTAATGAGATTTTTGTCATCACGTTTGGGACAGAAGCACTTGAAGCTGTGGGCTAAAATCCAACGTTTACATGTGTGGGTTGGAAAGCACCAAGGATCGTGGTGCTGGCCTCCTCTCCACGGAGTCAGGTGGATGCCGGGGGAGACAGCCCAGGGAGAGCGCTGGGAGGGAAAGAGGAGAAACAGGCCATGTCTGGGAGGAGAAGAAACATGGTGGGTCAGGAGCTGTTTGCTGGCTGGTCTTTCGGACAGCTGTACCAAAGGTCTCTGCCCAGGAGGTGACTAGACCCCATCTGTCCCCACTGCCACCCTGGTCCTCGGGGTGACTGAAGATGTAGAGATGAGTCTGCCCCATGGATGGAAGAGCTGCTGGCACACAGGCCAACAGCAACATGGGCGCAGTGGCCAAAAAGAGATACAAACGTGTCCCAAATACCCAGAAGTGAAGAGACAGCTCAGCAGTGGGAGCAGCCTCAGCCCCTTCATGGCAGCAGCCCAGGGT
Source organism: Phaethon lepturus (assembly GCF_000687285.1). Lineage (NCBI taxonomy): Eukaryota > Metazoa > Chordata > Aves > Phaethontiformes > Phaethontidae > Phaethon > Phaethon lepturus. The sequence goes on from NW_010544531.1 coordinate 2,458, forward strand.
CCATCAAGGTAGGATTCAGTCTGCAAGGCTGGTGCATTTAAATGTAGGATCTCTCTAAACAAGATCTCCCTGTGGAAGCCTTCAAAGCCACTGACTCTCCTCCATCATTTCAGGTAGCTAGGTATTGACTTTAGGGACTGTTTCATTTGGTGCTAAAACGTCCGTGCAAGCTAGGTGCTGCGTCGGCAGATCCCAGCCTTTGAGCATGTCGCTGCTTGCTGGCAGGTGTACCTTGGGTGTCCTTACCTGAGAGCATGACTAGCGCATCACAGGGCACCGAGGGTTCAGTACACATCTGCAATCTTGCAGGACATCTGCATGAACATCTGAACCGCCAGCGTTCTTAGTAGACGAAGCATCACTCACCACTCAGCATCAGACAATGTGCTGGCAACTACATATTTCACTACTGAAAAAAACACTGCAACCTCAATTTACCTTTCAGCATTGCTTTTACTCTGCGTTTCTTTCCTCCTGGAGGGTGAAAGACATCTTTGTTTAGAAACAGCATGGAATGGGGTATAGTATACGTCGAATGTTGGTACAATAACATAACCAATATTACATGTAATCTGAACATTTATGATGTGTATTACTGGTTTTCACTTAATTGCAGCAACAGAGTAATCCACTTCATCTGAAGTCACTGACTTTCTAATCCAGTCTCAACTTGTTTTTTTTA
>NW_010544532.1:0-1666 GCF_000687285.1 Phaethon lepturus
GGGCATCTCCATCGAGCGCCCGCCAGCAGCCCGGCACCGATAGAAATTTAGGCGTCTTCAGAGAGGGGAGGAAGATCCTCATCTTCCGAAGCTTCCTCAATGAGTGCCAAGCTCTCCAAGGAGTTGAGGCTGTCTCTGCCACCTTGTCTTCTGAACAGGACATCTGCCACCTTAAACACCAGCAGCACCTGCATCACGCAAGTGGGTCAACTCTTCCAGTCTTTCTCATCCACCCTGGTTTTAATTGTCCTGGTCACCCTCATCTTCTGCCTGATCCTCCTCTCCCTCACCACCTTCCACATCCACAAGAGGAAGATGAAGAAGCGGAAAATGCAAAAGGCTCAGGAGGAGTATGAACGGGACCACTGCACCCGCAGCAGCAATAGTGGCAGCCAGCACCGTGGGATGGGGGTGCAGGGAGAGGCACCCCAAGGAAGAGACAGCCGGCTAGGAAGACCCCCCCAGGACTCAGAGATCCAGCGCCCCTCTCCCTCGGCAGCCCCAAGCTCTCAGCAAGCACGGGCTTGTTTGGACACAGCTGGTGCGGGGCTCTTGCAGACGGTGATTTTGTCATGATGGTTTGGGGGAGACCTCACGAAGGCACTGGTTTGTAAATACCTGAGTGATTATTCTAGTCCCCGAAGAAGAAGAAAACATTGCTAATTCAAATGAACGAACAAGCCCACGAACCAAGCGCATGACAGATCACATTGCGTTTCTCATTGACTGTGCGAGGAAAGGATGCGTCTTTTTACTGGAGAAGGAGCTGCACACAGCTACCAAATATCAAATCGTCCACCAGGAGGAAAGGATCGGGATGGGGGATTCCTTTTCCCTGGACATCTTTACCCCAAGGTCTGGGATGATCCCATTCTCTTGGGATTCCCACTGCACCCTGTGTCACCAGTGCTGTGTCACTGCTGGGGCATGGGGGAGTGGCATGGGGGGAGAGGCAGGTCTGGCGGGTGCCTTGGGACCCCTTGCCCCCTTGGAGCAGGGAGACAGCCCACCCTGGTCTCTCCTTTTGTGCTAGGACCTATGCCCCTGTCCCACCCCTCTCGCTCCTTTCCAGGACTGTTTTGTGTAGAAGTGGCCACCCCTAGTTGGGCTTAACTGCACCCTCCAGCCCCACGGCCCCGTGCCGCTGAGCTGCAGCACTGAGTATCCCACCATCCGGGGGGATGGAGTGAGTTGTTTGCACAGAGCGATGCCTGAGCTTTCCTCTCCCCTTGGCTCCCCTCATGTCCAAATGCTCCTCCCCATGCCCATCCCCATCCCCATGCCATGAAACCTGAAACCCGCACGCAGTACTGTTTTGTGGAGCAGGGTGAAGTGATGTGCAGAAACTTGCCCATCCTCTCCCAGGAGAAATGAAACAAATCCAGTTCTGCACCAGGCACCCCGCACCGAACGCCTGCGTTTACAGCTTTGTCTCCCAGCAAGGAATTCTGCAGTAGTACAGAGCTGGCTTCTACTTTTTTAAGGCTGATATATATTTTTAACCCTCCTAATCTAGTAGGCAATTAGGGACAGACAACACTTAATTTTCCCCCCTTTCTCCTTTTAGGGAACAAACCATGCAGTTTTGCAAAATGTCTTAAACCCTGGCAAATATTTATTTCAGAAGTGGCTGGGGGGGGTTTTTCCCTCCCGGGCGCAGGGGGGG
>NW_010544532.1:1697-12057 GCF_000687285.1 Phaethon lepturus
CTGTGGATGGTGGGTGTGAGTGGCTGCTAGTACTGCATGTGTTGGAGGAAGCAGCATCGGATACAGAAAATGTGGCTTGGTTTAGCGATTAAATCAGTGACCATTACTTGAAGGGGCCTTAACAGAGTGCCATATCCAAACTTTGAAACATCTTGTGTGGTATCATAACAGAGGCAGCCCTCTACTGTGCATGTTGTGGTCTAAAAAGTACAGCAAGGAAAAAGGGATACCGGGGGATTTCTTCTTTTTCTTTTCTTTCTGTCCTGGCATTCAAAGTGATCTGAGGAGATAGTAATAGTCCACAGTTTTTAATATTTTGTGTCCACTTATTCCCTCTCTTCTGTCCTCTGCCTCCCAGGGTGGCTGTTAGGCTAGAAGAACCCCCAGCACACGCACCTGGAGGTCTGGGGCCCTAAGCCGGGAATGAATGCTGCTAACCACTTTAAAATGAGGAAAGAGAGTGGCAGAAGTGTTCCATAATCCTCTGATAGCCCCAAAATGCAGGGGTTTCAGGGCAGTGTTTCTGTTTCACAGTTTTACCCCTCTCCAGTCTTGCCGGGTCTAATGGGAAATTGCTGTTGAGCTTGGCTCCGAGCCGCCAGCCTTTGAGGCAAGGACTGTATCACCCAGCTCGAGGAGCTGCTCCGCCGGCTGAGGTTAGTGTGGCAAGCGTACCTGCGGCCGAATGGTGTTTTGCACATTGCAGTTTGGTGGGAGCGATGGCTGGCTCTCGCCGCTAGCCGGTATCCTTTAGCCGGTATGGTCGGATGCTAATGGCTACTTCGTTGTGGCTGGGAAAGGGAATTGGCTTGGTTTTGCTTCCCCGAATAAAGGATGCATGAACTTTTGTGTTTAACCTCCTTATGCAACTGCAGCACGGTATTGCACCACAGGGAACAGGTTTAGGACAATGAAGAGCGTTCAGTGAACAGCAATGAACCTTCCTGATCGTTGATCTCCACTAAATAGAGAGATATTACTTTCCCCTTTATTTTGTGCCTTTAAGACAAAAACCAAACAAAAACCAGTGTATAATTTCAAGTTTTATAAAAGCAATAAGATGTTCCATATCACTCCAGTGCATTTCTGGTTGATGATTCCACTTCTTTAGTGTCTGAAGTCAGATACTCTTCCTTCTGCCTTATGCACACAAGGCATGCAATAATTCCCCAGAAGTGCACTGCTTGTCACATCTCATTGCAGTTATAAAATTGCCCTATTTTTGAAGAAAAAAAGGATGGAGAGATATATATATCTTTATATATATTATGTATATATAGGTATATATATTACTTATATAATCTCATGACACTAAAAGTAGTTGCAAAAATGTAACTAGAATTAAAATATGTTACCATGTAAAACTCTGTCCTCTGTTAATTAGCTTTGATTTAATATTTTAATATCTCTGTATTTATGTAAATCTATGTAAACTACGTGGTCTATAAGTAAAATTTCATACTGACTTTAATTTTCTCAGAACTGTGAGCTTCTTGTGGTGTCATTTAAGGTTTTGCATTTCTAAAGTTAAATTATACAAGACACGAGAAGTTATAAATTCCTATTATCACACAGAAATACTGCAATAAGGTTCATGCGTACTCCCAATACACAATCCTATCTTGAAGTATTGCAGGCTTATGAGGTTTAATTGAACGGTCTCAGGAGATCTAACTGATACAAGCAGGACGTGTAGGTTTTCATTTTCATGAAACAATAAGCAATCTAGGGAATAAATGTGGATTTTTAAAGCGGAGTTTATGCTTGGAGGTTCTGTCAAATCAATTGCTTCAAAACCCTACAGCTACAGCTAAACTTCTGCACTTAGCATTCAGTATTAATAAGGCTGATGCTTCCTTCCCCTCCCCCCTCCTACTTAAGCTAGAAAAGTGTAGGAAATTGTTCATATTTCTAAAGCATACATTTTCAGCTAACTGTGAAACTGCCCAAAGGGTTTTGAATATACATATTTTATGCAAGTGTAATAACTATGTATCTGTATCCATATATTTAAATATTTTTGTGTAACCTTTTCTACGATATTTGATAGAGATGCTGGGTAAATGCTTGTACCATTCTCGTACGTAAGGAAGGATTTATACCCTCTCGATGCGGACGTTCTTTTTCCTGTGTATTTGCACTGGTTTCTGCAAGTTACGATGGAGACCGGGCAGCTGAGTGTGACTGCTGGAAGAACAGGCTTTCCTCTGTTAAGGGGCACACCCTCCAGCAGGATTTTCCTGGTTCTGAATACGGAATTGGGGCCGGTTGCCCACTAGCACCCTGCATGTGTAAGAATAAGAAGTGCTATGGCGCTCAGCAGTTCCTGTCCGGTCCAGCCGTCGTCCCGTGGCAGAAGCACGACAGCAACGACTCTTTTGTAGGTCCTCGTGAGAACCGAGATCCCGCTGGGCGACGCGGTGGCAGTGCTGAGGCTGGATCGGGGAGCCGGCGATGCCTCGTCCTACGCTCCCGTCCTGGGAGCCAGCTGCTGCCCCAGGGCTCCCTCCAGCTCCCGCTGGCATCAACAGGAGTGGCTTCCACTGACTGCCAAGGGACTTGGATCCCGTCTGTAGTCCACACGGAGGGTGACAGCTCTCCGCATCGCCACCGCTGGCCCTGCTCAGCGCCCGGCCCGGCAGCCTCCGTGGGGATGGAAACCACTGCGTCCCACGAGGGCTGGATGCCTCAGCCTGTTGGCACCGGGGAACCTGCGCTGATGCCGTCGGCTCCACTTCTACGGACTGAGGCGTTTAGGTTTCTACACGGATCCTATGTGGATCATGGACAGGGAATGTCACTGCATTAAAATATGTCATTCTAGCATTTTTTTCTGTGGGGGTTTGTCTACGGCAACTGTAGTCTCAGATGAAGTTTGCAGGCTCTCCATCCAGACATGTTTTAGCTTTTGACACATCTCTCTGAGACATATATATCTGTATATATAGATATATATCTCGAAGGAAATGCTGAACAAAAAGCAAAGAACAGAGGCTACATGTTATAGACAAAGCTGTTCTATGACTAAAAACTGGGGGATTTTTTGCTTTTATTTTTAATTCATTTTAAAGGCTACTATCTTTAATGTAAATAGCAAGTTACTATGTGATTAATGTTTTCCATAGCATTTCTGAGTAGTTGCTATCTTGTTTCTGGAAGGCTATGTCCAGTGTTATGAAGCAACTGTGCTTTTCTTCTTCTATTGTTATGAATATGAGTGCAACTTTTATGTAGGGAGGAAAAAGAACATGATTTGAGTCTTTAGACAGGACTGAATTATTTTAAATCCAGTTATAGGACTTGGTTGCTTTTTTTTATTTCTAGTGGTTATTCTCTCTGCACGTTTGTATTTTTTCTAGGGGTACTTGAAACCCTACATTTTAATAAGTAAGCAAGATATGAAAGGAAACGCGAAAAATTAAGTAGAAAACATTCTTTTTCCTCTTTTGTGTAAATAGCAAAATTTATAGTGACTTAGATACCATTTCATTACATTTCTCATCTACATAGAAGCTGGCATGACATATACAAACCTTTAATAACACTTCCATTTATGTTAAAATTTAGAACTACTTTTATCCAGGACTGACTTTCTCATGTCCTTCTGGTATCTAACTCTTTTTTTTCCCCTGAAACCAAGTTTTACATCTGATCGCTAAATAAATTTCTAGTAGAACAGAGCCTCCTTCTGTTTTTAGTCTTTCACACGTAGGTCTCTGGTCTGAATCCAGCCAAACTCCACAGTGTAGAAAGTGTGTTATGAACTTGCAAAAACTGGATGGTGTATGAGCCTTGAGGAGAGAGGCGACTGTCTGACAAGCAAACAGGTGAAATGCCTGGCAATGGTCGTGGTTATCTTTCCCTTTTGGAGTTGTGGAAGTGAAGCCTCCTCATCCAGTGGATGGGTGCCCTTTACCTGGATGGGGGGAGGGCAACCCATTGCAGCCACAGCAGAGACAAGTATCAATCTCCTTCCTGATACCATTGCTCTAAAACGTAATTTTCTATATGACACTAGATCTCATTTCTGTAAATTATATGTAGCGTATTTCTTAGTCAAATCAAAGAAGTTTTCATTGCTTCATTGGTACTATATGTTCTCTGTGGATAACTAGAAGAATTCATTTTTCAACCCTTTTAACCCAATACCTCCACAACCATCAATTTTGTATGAGTTAGGAATTAAATAAATATTTGGATCAGAACACTGTCAGTAAAATTGCCTTTATTTATGTAATCTAGTGTTTCAGTTGGTTTTTCTTTGTTGTTTTCTTCCTTGAAATGGAGCAATATAATGTGTTCGTTATTCTACTTTTCTAAAGAGGACAAAGAATTTGACGCAAGCACTGCAAAATACACATATACAAACAGGAAAAGATTTCACATTGTACAGCGGCACAAAATCATGTAGGTTTTGCTCGTTTCAGAGTAATTCTTTGTCCTCTGTTTTTCAGACCCCCTCCAACCGAGCAAAATTTTTACCTAAAATCTTCTGAAAGAACTCACATATAACAGGTAAATTGCCCTTCTTTTGTGGTTTTAGCTTTGCTTACTACACCCTCAATGACAAAATACAGGTTAAAACTTTTCAAACATCTAGTAATCCAAAAATAATAAAGTATCCTAGGGGATTATGAGTACTGTAAATAAGGGGTAAGTATAGAAGGTTAGAAGGAGAAAATATTAGCCCTACAATACAATAAAAGCAACATGTGCTGGAGAATGAATTCATGATTATAAACGAGTGCCTATACATTTTATTCCTGGCTCTGTCACTCACATGTGAGGCTCTCAGCTTCCAACCTATTTATGTAGTAAGCGATATATAAATTATCTAGTAAACAAAGACATGTAACATGCAAATATACAGCCCTGAAATGAATAAATTAAGCCTCATATACATTAAAAAGTACTGATACCATAATACAAATTAAAAGGGTCTTTATGCTAATCACCTGGCTTAGATTATTCAAGTGCTTACATTTGGCAGCGAGGTCCCAAGTGGTACACTGCACAGCTGGGAGACGGATGGCTGGGCAAGATGCTTGAACAGTCACCCAAGAGGCTCAATTTAATCTTTAAGTTGAAGTGGAATACGTATTATGAAGGAGAGCCAAGACGACTACTGTTTAGTTTACCATTTCATCACTCATAACACTTTTTTTCAGTGCAACAAACAGCCTTGTGTGGTTTTGAGCAGAGTGTTAAGGTAATAAAAATACAGGAAAAGACAATTCTTGGGAGCAAACCCATCACTAATGAAATTCATGGCAAAACCTCCCTGAATTCAGTAGGGCCCGGACTATGCCCAAGACAGTATCACATCTCACTCCCTGCTGGCTGTCCAGCCCTCACCAGTGTCTTCAGACTCTTCTGATTGCTGCAGTTAGTCTAATTAGTCTAGGGCACATGGTTTTCTCTTGTGTTTTGACTCACAGTCCATACCCAGCTCCTGTGGCGGACAGCAAGGTATCACTTGGGTGTTACGTACATGTGACACGCTCATGCTCACTTTTCTTTAACTTTTGTTGTGTCCTGCTGTTGTCTCTGAATCTGACTCCCCACTAGAGAGACTGTCTGGGTAGTCTTTCCATAGGATGGACTATGCTGGCCAGGCTTGTTTCTTCCTTCCAAAAGGTAATCCCAGCCTATCTCTGACATCAGAAAACTTCTCTCTTTAAGTGACCAGTTGGTTTGATTTCTGCAAAGATACTATAGGACTTTGCCCTAATCTTGATCCAATATTGTTCACGCATTTACGCGTAGCCCAGCCATATTGATATAGTATCAAACTCTCTGCAATGAGACAAAAGCTTTTGAGAGAGTGCTGGATTTCAAACAGTCCGAGAAATCCCAGCACGCTTCCCGACATGGTCCATTGGCTCTGGAACAACATCACATTTCCTGATTAAGCTGCCAGCCCTAGACTGCAGGCTGAAACTGCTGAGAAATTGCCATTCTTTCATATCAAGAACATCACTGTAAGGAAAAGTATCAGTTACTACAGAGGGAAGACTAAATAAATGAGAGGATGTGGTGATAATATGGGTATTAATATGTAAATATATATGTAAAAACTGTGAGACAGACAAGGTCAACTGAATGTCTCGTAACGGCTGACCACCCGTTCTACATTTTCTTTTAAATCAGATTATCACAAACCATTCTTTTACTTATGGTCTTGAATGCTATTAGACATGCGCTTTTACTTTGCTGCTCAGCTAGAAAAATCTGTCAGTGAACCTCTGCTTCTCTATGGACTCCAGCTGAACTGTTTAAAGCCTATTTGTTTCCATTATAGAAATACAGTTTCTATTAAACCATCCTTCTGACAGGCCTTAGAAATAACGTAGGGGAACCTTCACTTCCAGCACATGTGTTAAAGCTTGTTCAATCTGGCAATGGTGGACAACTGTCCAGACGATCATATGGGGTCACTGCAAAAATCTGTAAGCAACGATTGCATTTGAACAGAAAGCAAGAAATCTGTAAACCCTGAGACAGCCATGACTTTTTACTTATCTACAGTGCAGCAGGTTCAAAACATTTCTGCTCACCACTTGAGTTATTCTGGATTTATACACCTCTAGAACTGAGCTGAATATCTGGGCCATTACCTATGTGACAGAGCTCCTCTAAAGTCAGTTCCTCCCAGGGTAAAGGGATGATGATGAACATAGTGGAGGAGTGGAAAAGGTAGCTGAAATGTGGGTTTTAGTGTTACTGTTTGCATAGTGCTCTAGCCATACCGCAGGGATAAGGGCAGATTCCTTAGGCCAGTACGCTTGCAAGTGAGAAACCATAATTTCACCGCACAACTCCTGGTATCAGATTGGGGTATAATGTCTTTTATAAATGAAAACTTCAGATATAAAACTTCCAGAGAAACTCTTGAGATCACTATGCTCCAGTTAGGCATCTTCTGTTTCCTGTCAGAAGATTTCTTCTAATGTTCTGGAAAGCAGAATCTCAAACTACGTCAAACTAAACGGAGCAACACGACACCGTAATCCATGTAAGAAAGCTGTGCTTCTGAAAGACACCAGGTTGACAAACCTTTATTTGTTCATAGCCTGGGGACTTCGCCACCAGAGAGTTGTGCTGCTTCTCTGCTGATATGCACCAGTTGTTGCAGCAAGAAGCCAGGAGGAGTTCAGATTCCCTGAGCGTGCAGTCCTCGTTTAGCTCCTTCAGACTGATGAACTTGCAATGGCAATAGCTGTCAACAGGAAAATGGAGAGAAAACACTCACCTCCCATCATGTAAGGCATGGAAAAAACAACTTTTGGACACACAAAGATCTTGCTGGATTAGCACTGGTGATTTGGTAAGGAAAATCTCCAGGATTTACTTCATAGTACCTTGGCTTGAGTAACTTCTCGGCTTGAAGAGGTTTTCATTTGCCTTCCTGTCTCCTGTCTGCTGCCAGCACTCTTCCAGACCACTTTACCTGAATTCAGTGTTAGGTCTTCACTAATTTATTTTACTCTGAAGCAAGTTATGGTACACTTGTATGGATGTATAGTGAATGAGTTAGTGAATCACCAGGGAGCAACAACTACTGGGAGGGCAATGGAGTAGCATCCGGCAGCAAGAGGAAGGATGCAGGGGCACTAAACCCTTCAGTGCCGTTTTGTAAGGAAGGGGTCATGAGTCCCATTTAGTCTATTTGGTGATTAATATCCATGTCATCTGGGACATCCGGGATTAAAATACGGATAGCCTGCTGTGACTGTGGAGCTTCACCTGGCTCTTGGGTACTGTCACGCCCCACCGCCCCAATGCCCACAGCCGCCTTCTCACTCATGGTGTCCAGCTGCTTTCTCCCTCTACCCTTTCAATGACATCCTTTGTGTTTCCCCAAATATCCCCCTGCTCCCCTGTATGTCCAGCCCCATACAATGTTTGCAGCTCCCGTTCCTGACCCAGCTGGCTTGCACATGGCATGTAAGGAGCTGCATCGGTGAGGGTGAATTTATCAGTGCAGACAAGGTCCCAGTTATCCCTGCCTTCCTCCCCACGCAGACAGCAGCGTGGGCTTCACCCTCAGCCCAGCCACCCACAGATCGCGTAAGGAGTCAACACCATTCAGCTCTTTGTTCTTTGTCAAACATAGTTGAAATTAGCCAAGGGATGCAAAAACTGTTGGGAGAGGACAACTGGCAGGCAGCTGGGCAGTGAATGTGCTTGCACAATTATGCAGCCGCTACTGTAATAAGTATTTTTCCCATCTCATGAACTGTAAGCAAATTTCAAGACTTTTCTGGTGCCTGACTCATAGTTTTGAAATGTTTGGATTTGGCAATGCTGCTCAACAATATCTTTGAAGCCCATCTGCGCTGTTTATATGCTCTTTCTCCAACCCCCAGGCATTGTCTGTTTCCTTTGGTTTTCCAGCCTGTAATCTTTTGAAGCAAGAAATTAGGGGTTTGTTTGATAATTGTGATGGTTATGTGAAGCTTGTTCAGAAGGTGCATCATAGATTTCTAAGACTAGAAGAAGATCTGGAGGCATATAGCTACAAAATGATCTACTGTCTGTCACAAACAAGATTTTAATCCAGTAATTCTTGCCTCCTGCCTGGCAGATCCAGTGGCACAGAAGCATTCATTTTTTAGAAAGAGAGTCATAGCTGATTTCCAGCTGGCAAGTGCTGGTGAATTCAGCTCATACTTTCACAAATTGTTTCAGTGATTAATAAAGTAGCCTACAAATAAAGGGTTTGTCCCTTCAAGGCAATATTTTTTAATATACTGAATGAAGTTAGCATATGTAGTACTTATTAGGACACTGTTAAAAACAGACATCTGGCAAAGAAGGTAAGCCATCTGTGAAAATACAGTTACTATTACATGTAATAACCCAAACAATGCCTCAGCTGTTATAAATTCACTGCACTGGAAGTGTAAACAAAATTGTGTCCCCAGGGAAAAATATAGGAAAGTGTTACATATGCAACCATGTACCTACTCGGGAGGTGTCAGCTGAAATAAATGAGATGCTTGTGGTCGCTGTGAAATTTTGCCTCGCAAAATAAACCATTTTTATAGACCTACCCTTCCATCCTTTCATTGTTTCCTGTTTATACCAGTGTCTCTTTAGCAAAAAAATCCCATGCTGAACCTCCAAACATTTCTCTGCACCTCACTAACAGCAAAGGAGGCTGAGGCTTTTTTGACCTGACACTGCATTGAATGGATCAAGGGCTGGACCGAAACCCTGCTGAAGTTAATGGGAAGCTTATGTCCATTCCAATGCGATTTGGATTATATCAGAAATATTGCTGATGTGTATCACATCATTTCTAGGTTCTAGTATGCAACAGGCCTGCTATATTTGCAAGTTCAAAATTATGAGGGTTGTGGTGAGGTGGGTGTTGGTCTCTTCTACCAAGTAACTAGTGATAGGACAAGAGGAAATGGCCTCAAGTTGCACCAGGGGAGGTTTGGATTAGATACTAGGAAAAAATTCTTTATGGAGAGGGTGGTCAAGCATTGGCACAGGCTGCCCAGGGAGGTGGTGGAGTCACCATCACTGGAAGTGTTCAAAAAACATGTGGACGTGGCATTTCAGGACATGGTTTAGTGGGCTTGATGGTGTTGAGTTGATGGTTGGACTTGATGATCTTCAAGTGAAGATGATGATTCTTAATGATTCTGTGATTCTATGATTCAAATTGCTTTTTACAGCTAAGTATCTGAAAACTATTTTGTTTGTAGATTATACTAATTATTTTCCAAAGAAGACTTAAAGATATAGAATTGTCTTGTTAGATTTCTTAAAATTAGAATTAAGCCTAACATTTTATGACACTTTTTAGGCTAAAGTTGCAGGGATCTGTAACTGTAGAGGAGAAAAAAAAAAAGTATATTATAATCCCCTAAAGTTACAGACAATTTCATTTTTTCTAAAAGTAGCCAGACTTCTTCTCATCCTTCCAACTATGTTTGTAGTGTTAGCAATTGCAAGTTTTATTCATGGATTTAAGGAATTTTGCAAAATAAAACCATCAGGCTCTAGGCTTTTGTTGCAAATGGATGCCCCTTCTTTCCTCACCTCTGAAGACAAAGTCACCTTGATCTTGATGACCAAGGAAAGACCCATCAGCAGCCAGTTTGAAGGCCTGGGTAGAAAGCACAGTGCAGAAATTCAGAGTTCTCCAGGCTGACTGGATGGGGGCTGGTGATTTTGGACTTGAACAGGCACTCCTGAGGGCCAAGACATTTATGTTGGTCCCAGTGCATCCAGAAAATATTCAACAGTCTTATTCTTTCAAAGATGGCCACAACTGAAAGTTCTTTAGTGGACTGCATACAAAGACAGAGGCCACATCTGGTCCACAGCTTTTTGTATTTATATA
>NW_010544533.1:0-3543 GCF_000687285.1 Phaethon lepturus
GGGGGGACTTGCGAGAAATTAAATGGAACTCTCTTCATTAAAAAAAAAAAAACTCTCACCAAAAAGGGTTCAAGAACAAGGAGGGGGCTCGGACTGAAAAAAAAACAGGCAAAAAAAATAATGCATAAATGTAGTTGTTGTTGCAAGATTTTTTGCCGATGGCGGTCATCTCCAGGCCAGGGGCTGGGCAGCCAGAGGCTTGGGCAAGACTTCGGTTTCTTCCTCACCTGAGGAAGGACAATATGGGGAGACAGAATCAGCCCGACGAAGAGAGGGCAGAACATCTTCCCCAATGGACCATCCAGCATGAGCGGGAGCTCAGCACAGGTTCATGGGGGAAAGGGACCTGAGCCTAGAGGAAAAAGAGGAGAAGTTGCGCCTAGAAGAGGTGTGTGAAGGGAGACGCCCAGCCCAGCACAGCAAGGAGAGCGTGCTGCACAGCACGGATGAAAAGTCCTTGGCTGGCAGCCTCAGTCCCTAGAGACGTCCTCTTGGAAGCCATCTCCAAGGGCAAGAAGAACGCAAGCGGAAAGACTCAATGGTTGGTTGTAGGGCAAAGCGCGCTTCACCGGCGGGTTGGCCCCTTGTGTGGGATGGCAGGAGCAGTTCCATGGCGGTACCACGCCAGGGCATAGGCAGATGTTTGACTCCCAGACCAGTGGGACGTGGCTGGCCTCCAAGCAGAGAGAGGCCGCAGGAGAGCGCCATGGTGGAGCTACATGACCTGCACCGAGGGGGTGGTGGAGCTGGGCTTCTTGGAGGTGCTCACAGCCACACTGATCTCCCCGAGGGACAGCCCTGCTCCAAGCAAAGGCGGGATTAGAGACCTCCAGAGAGCCCCTCCAACCAGTGTCTCAAGGCAATGACACTCGGCCCTCCTGTACAAGCACAAAACAATCCAAAGGCAGAGGGTGCTGTCTGAGTGCCGAGATGCATCACACAGAAGGAAATAAAAGATGATGGACACCGCGGGCGTGAAGAACAAAGGCAGATCAGAGCTGCGGGAACAAATGCTTCCCCTTGCGCAGCGGAGCTGCCTAACAAGGACAGTCCCACATCCCTCAGTCCTTCCCACCCCAAATAATCCTGCAGACGGACTGAGAACACTCATCAGGTACCACGGTTGGAGGCAACATCAGCTGAGACTCTACCTCGTTCCCTCTACAGTACATACCTCTCTGCTTCCAGCAGTACCTCATGCAAAAGAAGACATGCCCCCAAATGCGTCTGTTTTAATAATGAAGCTGTTGGCACACTCGCCCAGTGGTGGGATCTCATTTAGTCCAGCAGTTTATTTGGAAGTGCGCTTACATTGGTGCCGTCAAAACTCACGCTGTTGCCCTGAATTATCTGTAATTAACTCAATCATCTACAGCCATTTTCATCTTAATTCCTGAATGATGGTATTTACAGAGCCAAGGAGTTCCTTGAAATAGCCATCTTTGTCGCCTTCCCTCTGCTCCTCTGCCGCCAGCTCCTCGTACTCGCTGCGCAGGAGGCTGAGGGTGGTGCTGAGGGCCTGGTCCCCCCGGTAGCGTTCCTTGCAGAAGGCCATCAGCACGCCGACCGTCTTGAGGACCTTCTCCCGAGTGTCGTGCTCCGGCATGGCCAGCAGGTTGGAAACGACCACGCACCAGTCCTGCTCCACCACCGCCGGGACCAGCTTGACTTGCCGGTACTGCTGGATTTTCTCTTCCACGTGATCTCCCTGCTGTGAGTCCTCAAGCAGCATCTGTGGGAAGTGGTAGAACATGGATTAATAACCCTATCGGAGAGCGACCGCTCCCAGGAGGTGACACATTGCGGGAGAGTAGGATGCACGCCCCAGAACACTTGCCTTGGAAAGCGGCTTGCAACGCAAAACCAAGATGAGGTCGTGTCTTGGCTCCCTGTTGCCCATGCATGAAGTTGGCCACAGGGGCTGGGTGCCCACCCTTGGAAAACTTGGTGACTGGCAGGTTCAGTATCACATGGCCCTGAAAGGGGCCTCAGGGGAAAGGAAATTCAGCAGAAGACCTCTAAAGTCTGGGTCTGCTGCTTTGGGCTGCTGGACAGGCTCCTTCAGCACCTACCAAATAACTCCGCTTGGCTTCGTGCTGTTCTACGGAAGAGGTGGAGATCTCCGTCTCCTCCAGTCACAGCCTGGTCCAGAAAACCCCAAATACTGAAATTCTGCAGGGACAGTGCTGAGAGCAGGGGGACAGGCAGGGCTGCCGCTCCCTTCCCAGCGAAAGAGACTTGCTCTGAGCAGCGCCAGGGCCAGGGGAGGAAGGCAAACCTCCCACCACCACCCCGACACCCTTCGGGGCTTGGGTGGTGGAGCGGCCGTCAATAGCGTGAGATCCTCACAAGAGGCTCCGTTCCTCCAGTGGACCCTCCCAGCTTGGCTGGTGGCCCCCTGTGATAATTACTATGTCTGTGCCTCATTAATTAGTTCTGCGTAACACAGGGCCACGTGCCTCGGACCGCTGAAGGCAGAACGGGGCTGCTGCGGGGCTGGTGAGCAGGAATCCAGCCCCAGGGAAGGCAGAGGGCAGCCAGCGTGCCCCGGAGCTGCCGCCAGAAGCGATCGGACAACCCCGTCCTTGAGGGTGCCCGTACCATCGTCTTCGACCTCTTCATCAGCGTGGCCATGGGCGGCTGCTGCGGGGAGCTTGGTCATGCTGCTTTATGCCACCGATTTACGGGACAAGGAGGGACAATGCCGAGGAGAGCTCAGCTCCACCAGTGCCTCGAGAGGGTTGCCTGCTAACTCCCCGCTGGCCACGCAGGATTTGGAGTGAAAAGGAAAGAAGGCAGCAGAAAAAGCCATTCAGAGCCCCAGCAATTCGTGCTTCAGCACAGAGAGCTGCCGGTGGGAGTTTATGATTTTCAAACCAACCTGTCACCCAGCCCACCCCAAATCTGCCACCCCTGCTCGGACCAGCCCTGCTCCCCGCCAGGCACCAAGGGCTCTCCCACCTCCTCCATGAAGAGGCTGGGATTGATACACAGCATTCCCAGTCCGAAGGGCAGCAAAAAATCATTGTTTTAACATAAACCCACGAATCTGCCGGGCCTGCGGACTGCCCCCCGCCCCAGCGGAGCCGGGAACAGATGGGGCTGCCGGAGGGGCATCTGCAAAACGTGCACCAGGACTGAACGGCAACGGTCTGGGTAAAGTGCCAATGTACGCTCCACGCGAGCAGACAGGCAGGATCGCTGTGGGTTTGAGCCAGCACCTGATAAAATTTCTGACCTGCTAGAATAATTTGCACCTTGACAAAGTCTCCTGGAAAACAACTGTTTTAAAACACAGACGTTGCTCTGCAGTGCCTGAAACCCAAGTATTACAGCAGCAATAATCTGCAGGGCAAATTGGCTATAAACTGAGTGAAAGTGGATTTAATTTCTATTCTCTGGAGTAAGAGAAACGCACAGACTGAACAACAAGCGATGGCAAGGAAAGATGGATTTTAAACTGACATTTACAGCAGTAATCCAAAGTATTTGAAAATAAAACACTTAGCGTCACGGGCTTGGCTCCAGCGAGGGAGGTGCAGG
>NW_010544533.1:3612-6635 GCF_000687285.1 Phaethon lepturus
GGGCTGGCCGCTGCAGCCGAGCTCACCGCAGTCCAGCGTCTATGTCCCCTACTCATGTCCTTGCCATTTTGTTATTTAAACACCCTCAGGTGGAAATGGAGATGGTGGTTTGATGAAAAATAAAGATTTAAGCTCGCTCTGGGCTCTCCCAGAGCGCTCGTCCCCCGCAGCAGTGGCCCGTGGGCTGGAGGGAACTCATCCCAACAGCATGGACCAGCACCGATGCTGGATCGGCCCCTCCTCGCCCTCATCTGCAGGGATGCTCGACAGCCCCTTTGGCTGAAGGTTGGCTTTGGGTGGAGCGCCTGGCTGGGTCCCGTCCCCTCCCTCCCGGCTCCTCACCTTCTCCACGATGAGGTCGTAGAGGAGCGTCACCACACGGACATGCAAGGTCTCCATCCCCTTCTGCCTGAAGAGGCTCCTGAGGACCTGGAGGCCTCCCAGCTTGAGGAACTGCTGTTGGGCGTAGGGGAAGTGTCTCAGCATGGAGGACAGTGCGAAGAGAGCCTGGTGGGGAGAGAGGTCCATCAGCACGGTGGCCACGGCTGCCGCCTCTCTTCCTGGCTTCCCCCACGGACAGAAGAAACACACTCTGCACACTATTTGTGCAGAGCTCCCCAGCAGATGCAATCAAACCTCTGCTCACCAAGGGGCATCTCCAAGAGCCCTCTTTCCTCCCAGTCCCAACCCTCCCGGCTGCTGCGAGGCTGCCCAAACTTGGATGACTTCCACCCAAACTCCAACCTGGACTGTCACCGTGTTTGCTAGAACGATAACCCAGAGGGACCTGTGGCCAGCACCTGAACAGACCCAATGCCATCGCTTCTGCTCGCAGATAGCCCCCACTGGTCCTCGGTACAGACTCTGGCTATGGGCTAAGGACAGGGCAAAGGTGGGGTTCAGCACCGCTCCGCAGAGCCTGATCCCCTTGAGATGACTTGGATCCCTGAGGAGCATCCTCTCCCTTGCACCCACACGGCTGGAGGGCAAGACCATGCTGTTTGCTGGGACGTGGCCCCAAAACAGGGTCTGTCATGGTGTAGCATCACGCACCGCCAGCAAAAGACACCAGCACACCTGCACTTGCCTCCTGGGCCTCGAGAGGCACGGGGTTAACACCGAGCAGGCAATTAGGGGCCAACCGCTGAATTTTACACTGGTCTGCTTTTCACGACCGTGGGTTTGCGGAGGGGACAGGCTGATGCCGCCTGGGGCAGGGCTGCTGCTCGAGCGTGGACTGGGCTGCTCGTCTGGGTGCCTGCCAGTGAGCCGAGCCGAGCCGGCGCCTCTGCACACCGAGGTGGGCCATGCATCCCCTGCTCTCCATGGACAGATCCGAGCTGACAGCATGTCCTCCCCAGTCCCGTTTGTTTCTATTTTCCATCTTCCGAGTTGCCGCCGATGAATCAGAGGATGCTTCTGTCTCCTTTTTTAACCATAGGCCAAAGGATGGGGAAGGGAAGAAATGCACTTTCGGCCTCACTACCGTGCACCGCTGCAAGCCCCAGTGCAGAAAACCCACCCGAGTGGGAGCCGTGGGCTGCTGCCCCACATGGGAAGGGGCTGGGGCACAGACCTGTGCTCAGGATCCTGGCCTGGAGAGAGATGAGAGACTATATACAGCATGGCAACTGGAAATTAAAAGCCTCTGTCCTCCTAGAAAAGGAGGGTCAATCCACAGAGGTTCTCCTAAGGCCACGTGTAGATGCAGACAATACTGAGCTCATCCCTCTCTCTCTTCTCCAGGAGCTGCCAGCAGGACACATTCAGGCTCACTGGAGAGAATTGTCCCGCACCCACCAGCCAGGGGTTCAAGCGATGCTGGTGAGGGCATCTGCATGCCCCAGCCCTCCTTCCCACCCCAAAATTAGCTCCGGATGGAGCCACGGGCACTCCTGGGAGGAGTTTCTGAGCACAGAGCATCCTGTGGTGCACCTCTGTGGCCGGGACCTCCTCTGACCCGTGGCCAAAAGCAAAGAGGTCCCCCAGCCTCTCCCATGCTCTGGTCTTTCACACACTGGAAGACTCTTACCATGGACTAAAGGGGAATAGGAGGTTGTTAAAAGACTGGCAGCACACTGCTGCGTGCGTAACAGCGGGTGAATGAAAGAGCCGGTGGTTCCCTCGCCCCGCCGAACCCCCTCTCACAGGAGGTCACCATGTTCAACAGCGCATCTGGGTTTTCGGGAGCCGCCAGATAACTTTACGGCCCATAAACAGAGGCGGCATCGCACGCTAAAGCGAGGGTAATGAGATCTCATGCTCCAGGGAGTACGGCGAGGAGGGAGAGAGGGAGGCAGTGAGGAAGCCCCCACCCCGATGGACAGCGCTGCACATTTGGCTGGGGGCTCTTGGCACTGCTCGGCTTGCTCCAAAGCCCCTGCCAAAGGCAGGACACAGGGCTGGCTCCGGCAATTAGCTCCTTCCAAACGTCAGCTCCCATGTTCGTTAGCCTCTGATCATTAACCCCGCCATGGGGACCCCTGCCTTTCCTCCCAAGAGGAGCCGCAGTGCCCAGCCCTGTCCCCCGCGGGGCTGGCAGAGTTGCCGTGCGTGCCACTGCTGGCAGCGGGGGTGAGACCCGCAGCACCCTGGGGTGGACTGGAGCCCACCCAGCACGGGGAGCAGCGCAGCGTCCCGCACGCCCACGATGTCGGCGACGTTCCGAGGAGCGCTAACATCAAGTTTGGCACAAAAATGGCTTTTCCCAGAGGTGCACCCCCACTTGCTCACCTTCTTCTTGACAGCCAGGGGTTGTTCCGTAGCCAGAATAACCAGGAGCTTCTGCAGCGCGCCCCCCTCGATTGCTTCTATCTGGACTTTGGGGTTACTGCAGGGAGAAAAGCAAAAGGCCGGTCACACACAGAGCGGGGCACAGCAGGGTGGGACAGACCCCGGGTCTGTCTGCGGCAGCACCCCACAGCGGACACGAACAAGGGTCAATCCAGCCTGACCCCAGAGCAAACCGCCCCAGCTCCCACCGACTGTGGCTCGCCGCTCCTGCGGAGGGCGGGGAGACGCCC
>NW_010544533.1:6683-11857 GCF_000687285.1 Phaethon lepturus
GGAAGCGCACGCCGGGCTATCCGCCCCACCGTGCCCACGTCCCACCCATCTTCCCTGGCAAGGACTCCCCCCACCCCGTGCTTCCCTCACAGCTCTTAATCCTCTTGCTTTGCATCGCATCTATTCCTTAACAGCCTTTTGTTTTGGCTCTCACTTTCCCCCTCTCACCCGCTCCTGGCTTGCTGTTAACATCCTGATTTACTTAAACACTCCGCTGCTGCAGCACCGGCCCTCCAGCTCGCCTGCAGGAAGGTCCCACTTGTCCCCGGAGCCTCTGAATCACAAATTACACCTGGTCTCACCACCCACACACCTCTTGCTTGAAGTTCTCCAAGGACTATAAATGGCTAAATCCATCCTTCTGTCTGCAAGAACCAGGCTAAAATTTCAGGCCTGGATGTGAACAGCTGCCCCAGGTGCAGGCAGATGAAGACAAGCCTTGCCCACCGCCCGCGCTGCCTCTGGGCACTGGCCACGCAGACGCTTCGCAAATCCACTTCTAGTACATATTTGAAGGTGGTGGAGAGGTGAGATGCTACAGGCTCGATCTTTGGCAGGGCTTTCACAGTCGGAGCACAACGTATTGGCTGTCTACATCCCTGAGCCCGGGTGTCTCACACGCCGAGGAAGAGCTCCAGCGTACTTCAGCCTCTGCTCGACTTTGAAGCAGCAATTGCATTGCCGCCAGAAAAAGGTCATGTCTCCCTGCTACAGCAAAACACCCACAGCTCTCACCGCCACCAGAAAGCTGCTGGAGCAGCCAGTGCCAAGCATCATCCAAGAAATAAGAGACAGAGGCAGACAGGGTCGTAAAAAACCAAGAACAGAAGTCAAATGGACTCGGGCAGCGAGCAGCTTTGAATTAAACCCATGGCTCCCAGAAATACAGCAACACACTAAGCTCTTCTATGGCAACCAAGGGGGCAGGCAACCTCTCCAAGCCCTCCCTGCTCTATCCAGGCTTTGCTTCTCACACCATCAGGAGCCATCTGCAGCTCAGAGGTGGCAGCTCTGGTGTTGCGGGTTCCTGACTGCAATTACCAGGCTGACCTCAAGGCAGGAAAATGGGGGTTCTTGAAAGCCACCTTTGATTTCTCCTTCCTTACCCTCTTGCTGCGGCAGGCACCCAGGCAGAGCCACAGCACCAGACACCCTGCCGAGGAGGAGGACATCTGCGACCTGCCTGGACAGGGCAGAAAGGAGAAAGAACAAACCCAGGGGCTTCAGGATCCTCCTGCAGAAGAGGTTTTCACAGTGCAGTCCACACCCGTGCCTGCAGATCCCCATGTGCCAGCATCCCTGGGAGCAAAGCAGCTTCTGGTAGTGCCTGGACCCAGGTGGGACTTGACGCAGGTACCAAGATATGTTTATCCTCCATCTTCACCATGTCAACAGGCACAACAGAGTCTCTTCCTGCAGCAGCAGGATGTTATTTTCCACCTCAGCATGGTGGGAAACGACCCGTACGGCCAACTGCCTCTTCCTGCAGAGCAGCAATGGCATCTCTGATGGCCTGGCCTGGGCTCTGATTTTGGAGAGTCAGGAGTCAACACAGGCAAACAGCATCAGCCCCAAAACCTTCAGCTGTCCCCAGGCAACTCTTGGACACAAGGAAATTTCCTCCCAGGTGACAACCGCTGCTCTTATCCCCAGCCATACCTGCAGTCACACGGACAGCCACGGCCCCTCCGGCACAGGGACAGAGCTGCAGCCCCACAGCATCGCAGCGCCCCATCCAGCCTCAGCAACTTCTCCCAGGGCAAATACGGGAAGAGTACAACAGTGGGATAGAGGACAAACAGCTCCCAGAGCACGCAGCAGTTAGCTGAAGACCTGACTAACATACCCCAGCTGCCAGGGCCGTGACCAGAGCCCTGCGCACCTCCAAAACCCACCCAGCCGCTACAGGAGATGCGCAGACGTAGGCCTTCTGCTGTGCCAGGCTCCGCTGCAAACCAGGCAGGAGGGGGAAGAAGAGATGACAGCTTTGGCCTCTGCCTTTGTCTGTGTACGGTTGGGTTGTGCTTGTTTCTGCTTCAAGCTTTTCTAGGGGAAGGCACGGCACGGAGGTTTGGCTCTGGCCTGGCACATCATCAGCCACCGCTATCAGACACGTTTTCAACAGCGGTGCTCCGTGACCGGTGCAAGTGAGAGGCAAAGAAACCCCAGCTGCATTTCCAGACCCCAAGGAGGAGCTGGCAACTCTGGCACTCAGAAAATACAACTTTTGCTCCGAAAACCTGACCAAATTTCACATGCAAGTCACTCCGGGCAAGGGAGACCAGAGAAAGTGCAGAACAAGCTTGCAGGCAGGCACTTCTCTGAGTATAACTGCACTGGAAGGAGAATCTCCTATGCCAGAGGCTTCGTGCCATTCCAGGAAAACGTTAAGTTTGGGATATGCAAGTTCTTTTGTCACATCTATCTAAAATAAATAATAAAAACTCTAGAGCAAGGGATGCAACGGAAAAATTGGTATGCCTTTTAATGCTTGGCTAGTCACCTGGAGGATTAGATCTAATTAAAATCTCTGAACCATGGAGTTTTTGCCAAGGAGCACCTCCAGAGGTTAGGAAGCCTTGCTGGATGGGAGGCGTACTGCTCACTTCTCAATGTTTCTGTTGTTTAATGTCTCTACTACCAATAGTCCAGGCTTCACGCTAACAAAAAAGCTCATTTGAGAGTTTAGAAAACTCGGCACAGACCTGTACAAATTACACCGCCAAGCCCAGGGAAAAGCAGCCTGAAGAAAATAAATACAATGAGACAGACTGCGGAGCGCTCGCATGGGAAATTCAACCTGTGCTAATCTGCTAATGGGTAAGGGGATGGTGGCACCAGCAACAAAATTTGCTGAAATGAAACTCTGAGGCTGGGTCAGGCATGGAACACAGCTTACGACGACATCCTGTGATGCTACAGCGATGGCAGAGATCTGGGGGTGCTCAACGGATGAGATTAACTAGCCTCAAACCTGGCTGAGGAACAGCCACAAGGCTATAGGGACTCGACACAAGAGTCGTGCTCAGGTTCAAGCAGCTTCCCAAGAGAGACTCCTCGTGTGCTAAACAGCCCAAATTTGCCCTGGGAGGACCCACCCTGACTGTGGGGTCACACCACATCCCCTCCAGATGTGGCCCTCATTGCACACCTGAGGTCCTTGTGCCTCCCAGCCACGTTGCTCACATCCATCACATCCCTCCCTCTCTCATTCTCCTCCTGAAGAGTAGAAAACAAGGCTGGGTACAGGCTCATCGTGACTGATCCACGCAAGAAACCGCCTGGGCACTGGGACAGGCTGGGGTTAACGGGGCACACTGCTTGTGTTCACGCTGGCCAAGATGTGTTGAGCAGGGGTGAAGAGCTCAGGGAGACCGGCAGGAATCTCTACTGCCTGCAGGTACCCACACCATCATCTCTGAGCAGCTCCGGAGAAAGCTCTGTTCCTTGCAAGGTGGGCTTTGTTCTTCGGCAGATGTTCCTGAACTTCTTGAGACACGGGCCATCCATCCCAGATTGTGGGAGAACCTCTGAACAGCTCTGGGCACGGGCCACCAGACAACCTCAATACGGATCCTGGAGACGATACCCCCTTTCCCAGGGTATAGACTACGGTCTACGCTCTGTGCTTTCAAATCCCAGCGTAGGTTGATCCTCCATCCAACGCAAGTTGTCCCTGCCACCTGTAGACCTCCTTGCTTCTCCCCACCTCTTCCAGGGACCTCTGCAGACAGGCTCACCTGGCAGTGCTGGGGCTGCCACCCGCACCGTCAGAAGCCCACTGCAGCACTTAAGACCCACCATTTTGACCACAAATGATATTCATGTTTCCCACTGCTGCCTCCTTCTGAAACTCCTGGAGTTGTGACTCTGCCAAGCACAAATTTAACGTGCCATTTCCTCAGCACAGCACATCTCCCTCTTGGAGGCTGGAGGAGGGTGACCATGCCCTTCGGCGGAGAGGAGAAAAAACAAAAGCAGAGGAGGGAAAGCCAACAGAAAACCTCCATCTGAGCCTGCCTGCTGCAGCTCGCAATGGCAGAAGGAAACACTCCATTTTCTGCCAGTTTATATTTCACTGCGTTGGAGTTACAACTTCCCACGAGGGGCCAGAAATTATTACAGTCAAGCCTTCTTTGCCAGAACACCACGAGCCTCAACAGCACACAAAGAGGGGAGCAAAAGTAATAAAAACAAGGGCTGACACACTGTGATCAGCACTATCAGAGTAAAATTGAAATGATGTTGCCGTGGCAGTGACCGCTGGCAGGTCCTGCCTTGGGCGGGTGGTGAAGGCAGAGATGGGACCCAGCATCTTCCACAAGCTGCCGGGCCAGGATGTTTTTACCCTTCTTCCTTTTTTCTTCCACTAAAGCTCTTTGTGGAAGCAGCAAGACCATAAGATGGCGATGACTGGCCAGAGGACCCACCAGCATGATGAAGGCTTCCTGGAGGAGATGGTGGTCTCACAAGCTGGGATCAGAGCCCTCCAAACAGTCTCCCCATGTGCTGTAGCTTGCAATCCCCCACACGCTGCAACTCCCCCGCACCTTGCCGTCAGGCTGTTAGGGACCTGTTCGTGGGACGGCTGCTGTTTCTCTCTGGACGTTGCTTTGGGCGTGCGAAGGAGTAGCACTGGCACGGGGGACGCAGCTGCTGCTCCTGAAAATCCAGCATGGGCTTCTCTGCCATTTTCACTGGCAAACTCATTACATGGAAGCAGCTCCCGCTTTGCTGAAGAAGGGATTTTTTTAAGAGTACTATCTGTTAGGAGATACCCTTACCCTACTCCTCCTAGGATGACCCCAAGTACACGTACACAAATCTAGGAGAGACTTTTCAAAGTTCTTCCAGACCACACATGCGAGGGGCGAGGGGCGTGGGAAGACTGAAAAGCAGCAACACAGCCCTGAGGCAACAGTGGCTCTTGAGTTAGGTGGGAGCTTGCAATACAGCAGGAAAATTAGATTTAAATTAAAAAAAAAGGAAAGTCAAGCAGTGCGGAGGGACCTGGGGACTTGGAAGCACAGAGTAGGGCAGGCAGGCAAACACCCTCGTCTCTGCTGCTCTAGCAAGGACATACAGAGAATATTTATTTCTTGGCCTGCTTGTTGTACAAACCACACGAGAGCCTAGCAAAAAAAAAGGGGTCACCTCCTTCCTCTGAGCATCCT
>NW_010544533.1:11888-24923 GCF_000687285.1 Phaethon lepturus
AAACACCAAAAAGAGGTGTGAATGGGGGAGCACAATGGAGGGGATGCTCCTGCCCAGCAGGAGCAGGGTGCTGAGCACAGCCCTGGCTGGAGCATGTCCCGCTGCGGCGGTGGCCGCGCACCCACTCTCCTGGCCACCAGCATCCTCCCCAGGGCACAGGGAGATAAGTCTGAAGAGCTCGTGCTTGGATGAAAGCCCGGCGTGACAGTGAAGAGGCATGATAATCACCGGGCTAGACAGGACTTAATGGGTCTCTTCTCTCATCAGAACCAGCGGTCGGCGATGCCGCGTGGGAAATCAAAGCCAGGGATCAAAGTCTGTAAGTCTGTGAAACAGCCTAAAAAATTTAGTACAGTCTATTTAGCTTGTGCTATAACCTGACGATCAAAAACAGGCAGCAAGGCAGCATGGCTTACCTTGCTCTCCCCCTCTCTCCATCCCTCCCTCCCCAGTTTTCACTCCAAAATCTGTTAACGAAGAAAATGAGAGTGCACCAAGGTTTTGCTCGCAGGAGAGTGAAGTGGCTCAGGACTGACAAGCGCCTATGATGGCTTTACAGCTCCAAGCCTTGCCTGGCTTCTTGTGCCTCTCAAACCTTCACACCTGGGTAAGAATTTGAAAGGCAATGGAAAAGGTCATTTTTGTGAGTCCTGGAAACCAACAGCAATGCAAGCAGGGTCACACGTGAAAAGGCCAATGACTTTTTCAGAGGCCTCTGTATTGGGAGGATTTCTGACATCTCTTATAAGTATATTCATGTTAAAATTACCTGACAAATGATAGAGAAATAAAACTGATCATTACGATGTCAATGTTTAAAGGTTTGAGTGGAGTTCAGTAATTCCAGCTTGAACTATAGCTGTAAATCTGAGACTCTGAACAAGGGCAGAAAAAAACAGGCAGGATGATCAGCAGCTCGTTAATACTTGCACAATTGAATTTTAGATTGCAGGTTTAAGAGAAAAAAAAAGCATTAAAACAGAAGCGACGCACGGGGAGAATATGCTTTCCAATTGTATTCAAAGCTCTGGCTACGGCATGAACTACCCCCATGGGAAATGACTGCGGAGCGGCAGCAGCGAGCTCAGCCGGCTCCGAATCCACAAATTCTCAGGTTTGCACTGGTTGGCTACGTCTCCTTCTAAACTTTGTTCTTAAGAGGAAGATAACTGGGAGAACTCAACACGAAGAGTTCTGCAGCCCCCTCCATCCTCTGAAAGAACCATCCTGGCTCTGCAGTGGGATGCCAGTAAACGATGCTCAAGTGCAGGGTTTGTGAATCTGACAAAAATCCGTATTTAACACAGAGGCTTTCCAGCATTGCAGAGTCCCATGCTATCGAAAAGGACTTTTGGACACTCAATCTGAGATGTACAGGGTAATAATAAAATAGCCCCAACCCCAGCGAGGCTGCCCACGACTATTTGGAGTTAGGACGAAGCACAGACACGCCCAAAGCGCCCACCGAGGTCTGCACGTAGCAGAAGTGGCCTAGAAAGCCCCTTCTCTGAGCATCAGCTCAAACCTGAGTTTATCACAAAGGCCTTCAGAGCTATGACTTAAGGAGATTAAAAACCACCCAGAAAAATGGAGCCCTAAGTAGTTGTGCTGATCAAAATACAGCAAAGAAGAAAGCAGGGGTGAGGGGGGAAAACCTGACAAAAGGAAAACTAGGTTTCAAGAGGCAACACAATACAACAATTTCATATGAAAGATGTGAAGCACAAAAGAGATGTTAGATGTTCAGAAGCACAGAATAGAGGAAAGACGAAAAAAAAACACCCCGAGAAGATGAAAATCTCCACTTCAATGCAATGCTGCCTTCTCACTTTCTGCCAAGCCAGGCGCTTATCGCAGTAGCAGGGGAGCAGCGGCATCCCTGCGAGAGCAACATGTCTCAACGTGACATAATGGGTTACATAGATGCAAGTATGGTTTTTAATGAGCAATTAGGTTATTGAGTATTTGTTGCTAAGAAGAGAATAGAACTGCAGAGAATAAGTTGGAGCGGAGTATCTGATTCTGTGATTTTGATGGGCTAATGTGATACTTAAACTGAGGGAGCATGAGTCACCCCAGAGAGGCAGAAAATAGTGTGGAAGACTGCCTGGGAAAAGCTGGGGGAACCTTGGCTTGCTCCAACCAACTGGTATCTGCATCCCAGGCACCAGCACGAGATAGTTGAACTTCTTATGAGCCCTGCAACGTCCCTGCTGAAAGCAGGACGGCTATAACATCCCGTTACCGACAAGCCCTGAGCTCCCTCGGGACATAGCGACATCAGGTTTAACTGGGGTAAACTCTGCTCTCAGATGTGCAACGTAACGGAATTACCCAGCATGAGTTTCTGGCCCTTTGCAGTCGCAACAATTCCGAGCTGGAAGTGCAGAGCGGAGCTGCTTCTCGCGGTGTGGCTGGGGTCAAGAGCCATCGGGAGCCCCGCAGGGCAGAGACCCGGCTCACCTAAGCCCAGGCAGGGCAAGGCTACGATGGCTAATATTTTGAACAGGGGGGAAAAAAAAAAAAAAAATCAGATGAGCTGCAGTGCTGTAATGTAGCATAACAGATGGATAATTAGATTTATATGAACTGCTGTAAAAGTAAGTAATTAAATAAAAATACAGAATCGCAAGTCTGCCACAGCAAGACACCTCTTGCAGGGGTGCAGAAAGCCCCGCAGCCAGGACCCAGCGTCCCAGCCGCAGGGGAGCGGGCGGCGGAGCTGGAGCAACTCATTTGGGTCAACCGAAACGAGCCGTCGCCCAAAGCACGACTGCTCCGGAGAGGAGCAACGTGAACAGAGGGACCCAGTCGCGTTGCAGTGAAACCCCTCTTCCTCCTCACCTCTCCGCGGAGCAGAGTAGAAGAGCGAATACCAGCTCTGGACAGTAAAATCGTAGGTGCCATAACAAAATCAACCACGCCAGATTGTTCCGCTGAATGCACACAAACAACAAACTCACAGGCTGTATTTATATCCGTAGGAAAAAAGGTGCCATGAAAACGGGCTGGAGATGGCACACGGCAACAAAGCGAGCCCAGGCAGGGATCCCGCTGCCCTGGTATGTGCGAGGCTCCCGAAGACACCCCCAAAGCCCCTTCTCTTCCCCTCACCCTCGGCTTTGCCAGCTCTGAGCTTTATTTTGGTGCCAGCGCATACCCCCAGCTACGTGAGCGTCAGTGCTGCCGGCCGGGTGACCCGCTGGTCTGCTTTGGAGGGTGGTGGTGCACACCCGAAGCTCCCCCCGATGCCAGGGCAAGTGGAGGGGTGCAGCTCGCAAGCGCCTCAGATGCCAGCTCAGCTTCCACAAGTTTAACCAAAGACCCCCAAACCATTTTATGATTAAAAAGCAAAGGTTTTTGGGATATGAAACACCCCATCAAGGCTAGCCCATCCTCTCCATTCTCCTGACGGAGAAGGATGGGCCCATGCAGTCCACTCCGGGGGTTTGTCAACCCGTTGTGATTTAAGGGCTGGACTGGGTGACTCATGCTCCATCTGCAAGGACCAAGGGAACTGCGAGAGCTCTCTTCCAGCTGAACATGTTGAATGACTGAGCCTTCCAGGTAGGTATGAGCAAGTGCTCCACGGTGCGTGGAGAAGGACATCACAGGAACTCCCCCCAGTGCTCAATCACCCGAACCGATGCTTTGTTTTGAGGTGTAAATCAACCTTACAGCTATATGTGCCATGCTTACAAAACACTCGCGATGCGTTTCTGAAAGCCTGTTATTTTACCATAGGTCAAATGCATATCGGTGCCTGAGGACGGGGTCTGTTTCATCAGAGGCTGTATTAATAAAAAGTGAGCGATTCTCTATGAGCGCAAGCAGAACTCATTTATTTCCATGCCATTTTAGCCATAGCCCACAAAAAGTGTGTTGATTTCTTTTTAAAAAAAAAAAAAAAATCACAGCACAGCAAGGAACAAAAACAATACTGCAGGATTAATACCACGTCCTTGAGCTCATCCAGTGTTTTTCATCAGAGAGACTTCGAAGCAACCCCTGATTTATAGATGGGGAAACTGAAGTGCTCCCAGGAGCATCGGCAGGGCGTGAGCGCTGGGCTCCTGCTTCCCCGCTCCTCCCCTTCTTCACACTCCTTTTCTCTGCAGGCCTCCAGCCTCCTGGCTCCAAAACTGAACTGGCCTAGGATGGTGGCAAATGCAGGAACACCCAACGTCCTACCTAGCTCTTTGCTGCTGCTGCAGAACCCTTGAACAAGACTCTTCTGCGGCGGTAACTCGCACTGGAGCATCCCGCTGGGCTCCTGCTTCCCCGCTCCTCCCCTTCTTCACACTCCTTTTCTCTGCAGGCCTCCAGCCTCCTGGCTCCAAAACTGAACTGGCCTAGGATGGTGGCAAATGCAGGAACACCCAACGTCCTACCTAGCTCTTTGCTGCTGCTGCAGAACCCTTGAACAAGACTCTTCTGCGGCGGTAACTCGCACTGGAGCATCCCCGCGAGGTCTGCCGTATCGCGCTGAGCACAATTCAAGGCATGCAAAGTTACTCAAATATTCCCACAAAACCTATTCGCACGCCTCGGGTAACATGAAAACACTGCAAAAAGCTGGCTGAAAGCACCACAAGAAGAAAGCCTCGGTGCTAACCGCCAGGCTCCTAACACTTCAGCTTAAGTTCTACAGCGGCAGCGAGCGCCTGTGTAACCCATCCCACGGATAATCTTGAGAGACGTTAAAAGGCGGCCTCAGGCGAAGACCTTCGATTTTTACTCGCTTTATTTGTTTGCTTGCTCATTTGAGCGGAGTTTTCTTTAAGACAAGTGCTCATAATACTAGGGAAAAAAAGAAAAAAAAAAAAGCCTTTGCCTGGCGTGTCCCTGTTGGGAATGCCAGCGGAGCGCAGGCACTTTCCAGCTCTTCCAACAAGACACAAAGCGAAGTGTGAGAACAGGCACCTCACTCCTCTCCCTTCCAGCAGCATCTCCGCAACGCTCTGTCCTATTTTAACCCTGCCATCTGTTTCGCAGCTCGCTGCGTCCCTCCCATACCCGAGGAAGGCAGTGCACTACATCAAGCAAATCTTTCTCTCATCTCCCACCCGTTTTGCTTACGGACGCGCCCCCGGAGCACCCCCGGGCACCACGACGGAAGGTATCGCTCTTAAAACAACCGAGCCTCAGCTCCATCAACCCCACTCCTCTACAGGGAAAGGAAGATGCTGGATCACAGGGAGAATCACACCCACTGCAATGTCATGGTTTAAACTCTGGCTGTTCCTAGTCCCACCGGATTTAACAGCGCTATTAGAATCATTTTAGCCTGGAAAAATAGATTTGTTTCACTGAGTCATGATTCAAAAACGAGACTTTGCTCCATTTACAAAAGCAAATCACCATCTCGCAAATGCCAAGCTCAGATTTCAGCTGCAAAAGCAAAGCCTGGGGAACGCTTCCAGCCAGAGAGAAAATGGAAAAGCTGCATCTGCAAAAGCTGGGAAACATTTTTTTTTTTTTCTTATTTATCTCGTTTTCATAAGCAGAAAGCATGACCTGTGGAACACTGGCTCCTGGAGAAATCTGACTAACTCCTTCTGCATCAAGTAACTTAATCACAAATTAATAGAGGGGAGAGCGACAGCAGGAGTGCCGCCATGGGACCAGGGACTGCGATGCCACAATGCAACCCCCAGACGATTCAAGCCAGTTCCTGGGTGGGAAGCCCTCGAGGCAAACTTGGGAGCCACAGAAAGCACCAGCAATTCTTTCTGCTTTCTGATTCATCTCTACTCAAAACACCCACATGCCACGGCAGAGGAGGCTGGAACTGCTACATTTAGGATGACATTTAAAAATCAAGGTTGTGCTGCTGATGGTCATTAAAAACCCAACAGCATTTTTCAGAAACAAGTGGGTACTCGCATCGGTGTCCCTGCCAAATATCAGCACAGCAATAATTTTTCTAGCAGCTTCAGTTAAAAGATAAAGGAAAATTGCACCCACCTATAATTACTGTTATTACTGTTTTTTAAACATTCACTATATACCTTTATATTTCCTAAATACAAAATAAGATGGAAACATTGCTGCAAACCTTTCTTAAGTGTCAGATTCATCTCACTTAACATTAGACACCTAAAATTAAGACATCTAGCTCAGGCGAGCTGCCTGGGCTGCCTCAGTAACATGTTCCAACCTGTGGTCTGCACGTCCCTGGAGACCCAGCCGCTGCTTCTGTATTTCCATGGGACTTGCCCAGGCTAATCCAGAAAAGCAAGTCTACACTCCAAGGCTTTAGATTCGCTCTAAAGGGGGCTGCATCTATTTTGAAAAGTGTCTGAGGAATTCATGGTCACCAGCAGCGAGCAGAAATCATGATTTGCCCCAGGGGAGATGGGGCTGTCTTTGACTCCTGTCTTACGAAGGGATCATTTGCTTTTTGGAAGAGTCTCTCTCCCCTAGTTGGAGATGGAGCCTGGACAGCTAGCTCAGGTGAACATTCAGGTAGGAAGACTGAAGCTAGGTGATGTGGATCCCATCTTCAGAGAGCAGGTGAGGGCAGCATCTAAGAATGCCTGAATGAAGCTGTCAAGGAGTTAAAACAACCAAGCTAGCTAATAAAATACAGTAATAATGCAACGAATTAATGTGTATATATAAGAAACAAAGCTGTGGCAGGTACCACAGCACAACTGGATGCTCAGAAAGAGCTGGAGCAACGAGAGCAAGCACGTTCAGAAGGGAACATTTTGCATAAAAGATGCAGTGGAATAAGATAATTATGCAAGAAGAAGGGAATTTCAGCAGTGTCCTACATCACTGATGGATGGAGAGAACAGATACCTTGACAAAGCAAGCCAATGTGCCAATTAAGTTTTAATGACCGTAAAGGCAAAGAGAAAAAGCTCTCATCTGCTACAGTGCAGGAGGGAGCCAACAGACAGACTTAGCCTGGCAATGAAATGGTTAGGAAAGGCCAGAAAGATCTTGAGATGAACACTGTCTCTGTAATGGAGAGCAGTGCTATGGGCATCAGAGGCAGGTTCTGTGAGACAGGAGATAAGGGCTTAAACACCAGAGCAGAAGAAGGCTCTGAGAGCTGAGGAGGGTTGTGGAAGATGAGATGCCTGGATTCAGAAGCAGCTTGAATGTGCAGGGTGAAGAAGGAAGCGGGATTCAATTTATTCAACGCTCTGGAACTGTGGAAAGACATACGCTACACAAACGTTAGCTGTGATGATCACTTCCCACTGCTAGACTTCGTTAAGAGAGGAAGGGAAGGTGACGCAACCAGAAGTTCACACATGTGCTGCGAAGGCGCAGGAGGAGAGCAGGCTTGCCAGTAATTGCCGCGATGTAAAACCCCAGTCGATCGCAGCCTAGTAAACAAATCTGGGCCTGCGTTCCCATCTGCCTCGTACCAAGGAGAGAGGGAAGCTGCTGCCCAGCAGGTCTGCTGAGGGCACGGTGCCTTTGGAAGCTGTAGATGCTTAAAGACATCACTGCAGAAACCGGCAGTCCTAAACCGATGCTTCCTGCCTGGATGGACGCTCGTGAACCCACGTGGGAGCACCCTGCGCCGAGCTGGTGTAGAGCATGTCTTTGCCAATGTCCATCAGCTCAGCACACGGCCAGACTGACTTCAGGCTGTTGACACAAAAGAGGTTGCCACAACCTCCAGCTGAGTACACAAACCCTACGAGATGAGAAGCTGCCTGCTCTGTGCTAATGATTAACAACACGAGTGCATCATCCTCCCTTGGCCATCCCCTGGAGTGTGAAACGTTGGCCTCCTGCCCAAGCGGAGCTGCTGGTACCTCCCGCAGACAATATCCACTACTGATTTGTGACGATGACATCAGCGTCCACAAACATCCTGCCTTCTTCTGTCCTTACTCACATCCTTCCCTCCCTGCTCCCTGCAACAGCAAGGACACCAGTTTGCCACTGGTCCAAGGAGGATCAGTACAGCTCTTCATCAGTACTGGCTCTTCACCTTACCCCCAAGCTGATGGTATTGAGTGGTACCAGCACAGCAAGGTGAGACATTCCCCAGTCCAGGTAACAGATATCATGGCTGGCATGACCTGTCCGAGCAGCTGTCTGGAAACCATCACCCCACGGAGAGTCAGTTGTCACACTGACCCACCTCCTTCCCACTCTTCTGCTGCCTATTGTGCAAAAGCAAGAAAAAAATTCCCCGTTTGATCTCAGTTGATCAGTTTGAAACTCAGCAATGGATGTCATCTGTTCTTCTCCCAAGGACAGCTCACTGGCCAGTAAGAGTTGGAGACAAACCAATTCTCATGTTGAGCAATAGGGCTTGGACAGGCTTTGTTTAAGTCCATCTTGCAGAACCATTACGTTTTGTTCAAATTCTTTCTCTTTTGTGTGAGTCCTCTGTAAATTCCCCAAATGCAGCATGAATCTTCTAGTATGCTTGCCATGGGATGAATCTGGGCAAGTTCCCGGTCCTCAAATGCTCATCCATGTTTATGTCCTTCATGCTGCGTTGTGACAGCACGTGTCGCATAATGCCTTGGACAACCTGGGTCCACATACTTATGGCAATGGACCTCAGTGTTTCACAGCACAAATCCGGGGACCTACAGCTGACTGTGGACACATTACTCGTTCTTGAAATGTAGGCCACAAAGCTACTTTAGTTCTGCTTTTGCTTGTAAATCAGGGGCTTGCATATGTAATTGGCCTAACCGTAAGAGCAAACAACAGCAGTGGTAGCACCGTGCCAGCAATTATTCATGCCTATAACAAACGCCTGTAAAATTGAAAGCCAGCCTTTAGAAATCTGGCTCCTCACTGCACATATGAAAAAACAAAAACTCACTTGCACGGCTTGGCCAGTGGAGTTTTTCATTTTGGGAGAGAGACTGAGGGGGGTAAGGATTTTTTTTTTTCCTTTTTCCATTCTATAAAAGCACCACTCATGCCTGCGTTTAGGTCATGGATTATTTTGGCTATGTGTCAGAGTTTTGGAATAAACCCAGTGACAGGCACGGAGGACAAATCTGCCTGGCGTATTCAGAGAGTAGGTCTCTGGGAACAAGCACAGCTGATCCCCATCCCTCGGCACGCGGGAAGCAGAGTGAATTGTTTACAGACAGCCCTTCTTCCCTGCCTCTGTGCTGAGCCAGCAGCGAGCCTGCAGATGAGCTGTCATCCCTGGAGATGACATACGACCACTGGCCCTACCACTTCTGGGCAAACAGCCATGCGGCGCTACTCCGTGCGAGAGAAGAGATGCTGACCTACTGTCTTGGATGGGTCCTACCAGTTAACGATGGCATCCTTGCTGCTAAATCACTCCTTCGGGTCAAGCCGCAAACAGCACACTGCCTCTCTTTGCCCTCTTCAACCAACCATGGCTACATCTCACTGCAACAGGGCAACGTAGCCGCTCTAGGACTTGCAGGATGAAAGGTGTGATGATGAGATCATTCTTTCTGCCATGCACATTTCTCACCCACAACACCAGAGCAACCCCTATAAAACTCTTCTAGCACATTGATGAAAATCAACATGGTCTTCCTTGATGGCAAAAACCCCACTGGAACAGAATTCCGCCCACTGGGTGGGCCTCACAAGCCCAGCAGACAACACCCTGCTGAGATATTATCAATTTTAGTCCTTGAATTGCTTTAACAATTAGCAGGGTTGAAAGGTGTTAACACAGTGACCAAATGGAGTGAGGATGGAGTCGTTTAGGGGACATGGTGGCGCTGGATTAATGGTTGGACTTGATGATCTTGAAGGTCCTTTTCAACCTCAGTGATTCTGTGACTGTCAGGGAGCAGACCTGCAGCCTGATGTGCTGGAAGCCACCACACAGGTGTGGGTGGCTACCAGCACCCCTTCACACAGCAACCGGCATGTCATCGCATCACTGGCACAGTACTCATCCCAGTGCCCTAAAAAGCAATGCATCAAATCTTCTCCTTGGTCCCTGCTGAGTGAAACACACAGTCGCCTATCACAAGATCTTACAAACGCCCTTCCATATACACCTCCTCATGCACCCGTTGGCCAAGGGCTTCAGGCTCCATGGTCCAGCAGGCTTTGCTGGCCTCACGTTCCGCCAGCATCACGTCAGCCCTTTGCTTCCTCAACACTCAGGAGGTAGAAGCAGATTTCTCCCATTCCAGCAGCAAATTGGAGCAGGACAGTAGCAGGGACCTTCAACATGCTTTGGATCTCCAAGGTTAGAAGGTCTGAGGTGCTGACAGACTTCCTTAACCATGAACCAACCATCTCATATTCTCCTTTGACATTTCTGGTTGTTTTTCTCCTGCTCTAAGTGGTGGCCAAGCATGAATGGGAAGAGCTCTGTGTAAGAGACTGCTGTCCCTCTCTTCGCTATGTAAAGCTTCTCTTTTCAGAAATTTTCTGTAACTACCAAGTTTTAATATCTTCTGAAGGAAACCGCATTCATTGCGGTTCAGAAGGGACCTTTTGGCCTAATCCCCACTAGAAAAACTGCCAAACTGATCCTCCCATCTCACAATTAACAGTGACAGAGACTTCGCCATATCGGGCAATGCGGTGCTGCTATGACAACAGGAACGGGAGACTCGTTAAGGGTCTCATCAAGAAGGATAACGAGCAATCACAGCTCACAGAGAAGGCAGAAATCAATGAGAGCTGTTGATATCGCAACATTTTGCTGGATCGGGCCAAGTATTTGGTGAGCTTTGAAAGGTTGACTCACATTGTTACGGCACAGTCGCCGTGAGTACAACTTCTGAAGACAGGCAGATTCCTGGGGAGTAGAGATGAATATTCATGAAGGAACTCAGTTTGGGAGAGGAAATGAATCAAGTGTGACAAATGCCGCCTATTAGGAAAAGAGGGTGGCGTCTATTTTTAGTGGAGTTAAGCAAACATTAAAGCTCACTCTCTAAGAACTCCAAATAATACCACTCACTGGCTCTGCCCCGCCATCGCTGGATAAGAATTTAGCAGCACGTTGCCACCAACCAAAACCCACTCCACTCGCCTGAACAGAAGTTTTCCTATTTAGCCCCCCATATGTGTTTTATAAAAATAAAAGTTTTAATCTCTGATCCGCATAGGAAGATGTGACGGTTTCCACCAGGATTTATTCCCCACCCCACCCTCCAGAATCATAAGGCTTGAAGGAACCTTTTTAAGATGGAAGAAAACACTGCATTCAAATCTCGTAAAAGAGCACTCACGCGGAGCTGTAATCACTTCAGATGCACAGAATTATCAGGAGGAGAAAATTCATCTCACTTAGAATCAAGACCCAATCTGAAGCAGAAAGGGAGAGGCTTGGTTTGCTGCCGTGCCAAGCACTCAGACTTTTCACTGAAGTCAAAGAAGCTACAGCTGCTCCGAGCCACTGAAAATCACGCCCAGAATCTCTAGCGAAACTTGTTTGCAGAGATGGCAGCAGGCTGATAAGGATGTTGACTATTCCAAATAGGCCCACGTTATTTTATATTTTTAGAGATACTTAGCCTGCCTATTATTATTATTAAACAGAGGTGGGTATTTACTGCCTCCTTCTCGGAAATCCGCTGCCTTTCAGCAGGCTCCTCTTTTCTTCTGGTGAACATTAAAGAGTTTCCTTCTCTTACTCTTCAGGCTTATAAAACGTCCAATCAAATAAGACAAAAGAGAGAGAATATTGCCTGATAAAAATAAGACAATCTCCACGAAGCTATTTGAGAAGCCTTGATCTCATAACCTAAGGTGCTCCCAACCTGAGATTCAGACCAGAGCATTTGGAGAGGTCTTTCCAGGGTTGTCCTAACAGTGAGCACTCAGAAAACCCCCGGGCAAGGGGAGAGTATGAGCTGGGGTGAAGGACCCTTGCAGCAAACTCCCTCCAGGCTTAGTCCAAGTGCCCCTGGCTCAGCTGGTTCCTGCACTCTCCCCTTCTATGCATCAAAGGCCAACTCTTCCAAGTCGAAATGCCCCATTTCTTATCAACTGCTCTACCTGCAACACCATGTGGCTTCTGTCACCTCTCCTGTAAAACTTCAGACATGGTCTTAAAGATGGCTTACAAAGCAGCAGCTCTGAAGTTAGACATGTCAAGGGTTTATCATCGATACCTGTCTGTGGCACCAGTCAGGCTGGGTGAAGATCAACAGCAGAGACACGCAGTCTTTCCCAGAGCAGCCAAACCCTGGGAAATTGTCTGTGACTTTGGCATCAGAGGTGGTGTCTCCCCCTGAGGTTCTCTCCCTGGCCTTTCCCTCTCGATCGAGTGTCCCCATGATTCCCTCTCAGCTTTCAGGTTATGAGCTCCCCCATCATCTAGCAGGGAAGATGGCTACCATTAATGAAGCGTGACTCATTACTGGGTGCACTGGGGCAACCTGCGTCCCCAGCACAGCACATGTGGCTGGGTCCCCACCACGACAACAGCCAGCCCACGGAGCTCACCGTACATCACCTCCTTGATGCTTTACAGTGTAATTTGTTAATAAAGTTGGGCCCATTGTCCTTTAGAGAGCACATCTCTGGCCCTCATCACACCGGCCCTCAGCAACTGTTGCCATGGTTATTACATTTGAGTGCTTTTCATCAAGAAGATGCTGCAACTGCTGAATTGTTTCTTGCAAGAGTTATTTAGGAATAACTAGTTAGTAAGTAGGAATAATGGGTTCAGGCTGCCCACAGAAGCCAGCTATCCCAATTATTTTTGCTTTGATCCTGCCTTCTTTCTGGTCTCTGCCAGGTTCAGGTTTAAAGTGGTGGGTTAGAGACAAGCAGAAGAGAAGGAACGCTTCCTGAAGGGAAACGCACTGGGCTCTGCCAGGAGATTAAAGGTCTCTCTTCATACAAAGCCTCTGCTTTTCAATCAATCGTAAATAGGCTGTAACAAGGTACAGCAATCAAGCAGGAAACATATATCCTCACCTGTCGGGTTCAGGGGAAGAAACGAGATGTATTTTCCAGTTCCATCAAGTTAATTGTTAATCAAGATATTATGGGCACAGCCCAAAATCCATTCACCAGTCAATGGGAGCAACTGATATCCCAGCGCTCTCCTCCTGTAAGGCGCGGGCTGCGCCGGTCCCG
>NW_010544534.1:0-12373 GCF_000687285.1 Phaethon lepturus
GCTGCCACCAGCAGTGGGCTGCGAGTCACCACTGGCCAGCGGGGCCAGCTTCTCAGTGGCTTTGAGGGACAGCAGGACCTGTGGAGCAGAGAGGGACAGGAGTCATCCGCCAGCTTGGCTCCTGGTCCCCACAGTACCACCAGGTCCCCCCAAAGGAGTTGGGGTCCCCGTGCAGTACCTGCTGTATCCCAGGGTGCTGGCTGAGGGCCCGCAGCGCGATGAGGGCTGCCTCCCGCACGGTCTCCCGGGGGTCCTGGCAGGCCATCTCCAGCAGGACGTGGGGGGCCCTGCTCTCAATCAGCAGGTCTCCCAGCTCTGCCCAGCGCTGGCCCAGGTTGCCCAGGGCCAAGGCCGCATTGCAGCGTGTCCTGGCCTGCACATCACTCAACAGCTGCGTCAGCCTGGGTATGGCCCTGCCCAGGGCCCCTGCCGGGGAGGATTCATGGTAGGCAGCGTTGCCCACCGCGAAGCTGGCTGCCTTGCGCACGCTCTCATCCCAATCTGCCAGGCATTCCACCAGGCTCTCCAGCAAGTCAGGCTGGCTCTGCAGCATCTGGGGAAATCCGTGGCCATGTCGGAGCAGGTTGCCCAGCAGGTTGCAAGTTTTGGCCCGTATTGGGTGTTGCTGGTGGCCAAGCAGGCGGGTCAGTGGCTGGTCGGCCATATCTGAGCCTCTCAGGATCCTCTGGAGAAAGGGCAGGTGCTCCGGACAGGCCCGGGCCACGTGAGTCAAGAGGGATAGGAGGTCAGTTGTGAGCATGAGGCTGTCTGAAAACAAGGCAGATGTCAAGAAGGCAACGACGTGCTCTGAAGCGGCAGCTTCCCTCACCATTTGGTCTATGACCTGCTCATCAGACACAACGAGGTGGCACAAGAGGTTCATGGGGAGCTCAGTGTACGAGAAGGGCAGATGGCGAGAGCAGACCTAAGGAGAAAGGAGAGACAGCAGTGCTGAGTGTGCTGTCCTCACCCATGGGCCAAGTCAAGCAGCAGCTGAAGGCTGCCAGCAGGTCAGTGCAGAGCTCAACTGCCAGCCAAGCTGCTCTGAGGGCTGTGTGACACCCAAGTTGCATCCCTGCGTGGGCTGAAACCGCCAGTATGGTGTAAAGTGGTGCCATGCATCAGGGGCTGCAATGTGGGGAGATGTCTCCACAGTATGGGGTGGGAAAGAGAAACGCAGGGCCAAGAGGGTACCTGCAGCAGCTGGGCAGGGATCTGGGTGTCTCTCACAGCCTCCATGACCAGTGCTAAGGTGTCTCCATCCACATCCAGGGCAAAAGGGAAACAGAGGAGCTGGCAGGCCTGGATGACCACAGCTGGGACAAGCTCAGGGTCCCCATTGTCTCCTGCTTGGCTGAATTTGTTAGAGAGAGAGTGCTTAATACAGAGGTGATCAGAAAAACATCAAGGCAAGAGGCAGAGAGCATTCCCCACACCAGGCACTAAGCAGAGGCTCTGCAGGTGAGCTGTGCCCGGCAAGTGCCAGGACAGGAGCTTCTCAGTCCCCTGTGTGCTCATGCCCAAGCCCCATTCAGTGGCTGAGCTCTGCCTGCTTCAGCCCTCCCCACAACTCACGTCTGTGCCAGGCATGCCAGGAAGCCAGGGGACAGCAGTCTCTTCAGTGTCATCATGAGGACACCATGTGACTGGGTGAGCTGAGGAAGGCACTGGTGGGATTCGCGAGTGAAAACAAAGAGGGCCAGGCTGAGGAAGAGCAAGGTGCCTGCAGGGGGAACACAGCAGAGGCACAGAACTAGGGAAGGCTGAAAAGTCTCTCTTCTGTCTGCCCGTACTGCCTCAAGGCTGCTGCAGGGTTGCTTCTGTGCTTCCCTACCCCAAACCAGACCAATTTCCACCCATGGTGGTCGCACCTGCCAGAGTGAGCGTTCCCTGCAGCACAGACTGTTTTTTGTTCCTCCACAACCAGTTCAGCTGAGCTGCTGCCCACTGGGCACAGCATGGGCCAGCCCAGCCCCTCTCCCCCCAGAGGACAACAGCAATCCTCAAGAAAAGCCCGCTGAGCCCTCTGGCCTCAGGGAGCAGATGTGGACAGGGACAGACATGTGGGCAAGCCTGAGGGCAGGATGTGGAGCAGGGTCCAGGGAGGATGCCCTGCTGTCCTGCAGCTCCTACCTTGAGGGGAGAGGAGGTTCCAGTCTGGCTCTGCCGCAGGGTGATCTGCCCCTGAGGGATCTCCCTCCAGTGCTGCCCATTTGCTGCCCACACGAAGCACCGCAGCCACACAATGCCACACCACAGTCCACAGCTCTGAGGTGGCAAAGCCCTGTTCCATGGCCACATCCTAGAGGTGGGGAGGCAGATGTCAGAGGGCTTCCTGGTCTCCCATGGCTCTGCCAGCCCCATGGTCTTGGGAAGGTCAGGGCTGGACGGACATGGCCCAGCGCGAGGAGAGGGGGGCCAGGCAGCTGCTAGCTGTGTCAGTCCCTGGGCATCTCTGCCGCCTCGTACTCCAACGTGCCCACCACTCTGCCACCAACCCTCGAGTTCCACAGACAACCCAGGGAGATTAGGTGACTTTCATGGGGTTGCACAGCTCAGTCAAAGCTGCCCTGTTCCCTGATTTGCCTCAGCCTCCATTACTGATCCACATTCAGGCCTTTTTGCCCCAACGTCTTTTGTCAGGGACCAGGTAAAGGGAGATGGGCAATTTGGTACCTGGGCAAGGAGCTTCATCAGGAGGAAGAAGAGCCCATCGTAGAGACCAGCACCCATTGGTGGGGGGAGCTGAAGCTGTAAGAGAGAGTGGGGGACAGGCTGAAGCTAAGTGCTGGGTCTGAGGGCAGCAGCACCACACCTGCACTCTCCTGAGCCCATCTTTGCACACCTCCACAGTGGGGTGATAGCATGGCTCCCCTGCTCCTCTATCCCCATGCCGTACCTCAGCAGGCGCTGTCAGCGCATTTGTCACCACTGGTAGGATCTCTTCTCCCCCGAGCTCCAAGGCCACCCCATGCTGACTGAGCTGTGTCAGGAGGAATGCTGCAGCACCCTGTGGGACAGGAAGAGCTAAGAACTTTTGGGACTTTCTCATCTGCCCACCCAGTTCTGACTCTTCATCCCTCGGCCCAGGGCAGGGACAGCCAGGCTGTGCCTGCCCCCATCCCACCCTGGGCAAGCAACAGTAGGACCCAGACAGGACATGGGGCTCTGCAGCGCTCTCAGTGATGGCTCTGGCAGGATGGGCAGGCTTACCACAAGGGAGATGACAGGAGACTGGGTGATGAGATCCACAGCCAGGGTAGCCACCTCCTCAAGCCTGAAACACAGGGACCAGGAGAGAGGCACTGTGCTCCCACAGCTTCACATCCCACAGAGCAGCAGCATCCAAATACACCCAGGGCTGGGAAGCAGCCATCTTGCAGGAGGAGCGAGCCTTGGTTCACAGTACCTCCTTGTCCACACTGTGTCCTCACCACATCCCCAACACCCACCCACACTACCCAGCACTTTGGTGTGTCCAGATCAGTGGGAGCAGGAGCCCAGCTCTGGGCAGGGTATGGGACAGAGGGCTGTTCAGGGCAGGGCATGTTCCTCTCCCACCCATGAGTGAAAGCAGGTGCTTACCTGGGAGGGGAGGCCTGGAACTGCGGAGTGAGCAGGGCCAGCAGGTACAGAGAGGCCTCACAGGCTGCCCCCTGGGACACCTTCGCCATGGGGACCTGCCAAGGGAGCAGGAGTCACAGGGGGACAGCAAAGCTGGAAGGGGAGGAGGGGACATTTCTGGGCCCTGGAGGAGAACTGCACTCTCCAGTCTAAACTCCCCCAAACTCTTCCCCCCACACGTCCCCCAGTGTGGTCTGAGCAGTGCTCAGAGGAATGTGTCCTGCTTGCCCACACTCCTACCCCAGCACCGGGGCTGCGGTCAGTCCTACCTCACCCTTTGAAAGTTGCATGAGGGAACCCCACAGTAGCTGGCTCTTTCCCAGGCACTGGCACAGGCTTGT
Organism: Phaethon lepturus; assembly: GCF_000687285.1. Taxonomy (NCBI): domain Eukaryota; kingdom Metazoa; phylum Chordata; class Aves; order Phaethontiformes; family Phaethontidae; genus Phaethon; species Phaethon lepturus. The sequence goes on from NW_010544534.1 coordinate 3,966, forward strand.
GCTAGCATGGCAGCCAGCATAGAGGATCTGCAAGGCAGAGGGGAGAGATGCATACCAGCCCCTGAGGACAGGGACACAGTGACCAGGCCCATCCCAGTCACACCCCATGGGCTAATTTATTCAACAACTGACTCCAGGGAGATGGGAGTCATTGGGGGCTGAGCCCACAGTTCCCCCTTCCCCATGCTCCTAACCCCAGACCAGAGGTCCAGACATCTCTGGGGACAGCCAGATAATTGGATGGGGCCATTACCTTGAGCAAGTTCAAGGAGCAGCTTGGGTGCTCCAGTCTCCCCAGCAGCCTCTCAAGCTGCTGGCTCTCTCCCTCCATAAGCTTTTCAGCTACCTTCTGAGCGACCTGCAGAAATCAGCCTGTTTTGCACCCTGGGCACCAGAAGCACTGCACAGACCTTAAGGAGTTTAATGCTAGGAACAAATTAATAAAAGAAGGCATCTGCTTCCACATGTTGCCTGCATTCACAAAGGGATGCCCATCTGCCATAACCCAACACTGGCTTTGATGCACAGTCCCAGAGCTGAGATGAGTGAGGTGTGAGATTCCTCCTCTGCTTCTCTCCTTATTGACTCAGAGTTGAGTTAAAGGATCAAATGTAGATCTGTAGTTTTGTTTTCCCTCTTATTTACTGTCCATTAAATTTCAGATTTCCTACAGTTTGTATCACTGTCGTGTAAGAATTCTTCCTGTTTTCTCGCATTGCCTAGTTCTTTACTTAGCCCATTCCACAGCTCAGATCCTAAGTGTGAGTCTCTTAATTGACTCGGGAGTCTTTAGACTCCTGAAGCTCAGCTGTTGGCTGGGAAGGAGCAGCCTGCAAACACCAGCCCTGCAACCACCAAAGCCAGAGGACCTCAGCCTTCCCCTCTACTGATGAAAGAGAGACTCTTCTGCAAAGGAGTGCTGCTCCTGTGGGGACCACACCTCCTTGCCCTACAAAGAGCTGGCCTGACCTGCTGCTTGGCTTCCCGACAGCCGTTCCTCTCCAGAGGGATGCTGCAGGCAGCAGCCAATGCAGCTGTGAAGAAGTCTGCCACACGTGGGCTCTGGTCATGGGCTGACTTGGCATCCATTGCTGTACCTGCACAGGGACAGAGCTTGGGAGACATGAGCCAAGGGTGAGGGATGCTGAGGGGCAGCAGGATGGGGTTGGATGCCAAAAGAGGAAAAGTCAGAGTTGTGACATGAGGAGAGTGAGATCTGGGATTGAGGTAGTGAACAGGAGAGCACTGGGTAGCAGGGGTTTGGGCAGATAAGCTTCAGCCACCTCCTCTGGCCAACAGCACTGCAGTGGCACTCAGTGTTCTGAGGGAGCCCAAGGGCAGGAGGGAGAGGGGGAACCCCAGGAGAAGGCGTCGAGCTGCCACCACTGCTACCTCGCAGAGCAGGCGGCTCCAAGATGGATCCCTGAAGGAGTTTGTTCAGCAGAGGCTGATGGTCCTCTTGCAGACTGGCATAGAAGGGAGCAGAGACGGAGAGGCACATCATATCCAGGCTCTCACAGAGCAGGGTGAAGCACTGGGGGAGACACAAGAGGGGCCATCACTCAGATCAAGGGTGGGATGGGAGAAAAGGGCGATGGGGGAGGAGGCTGTGAGGGGACAGCAGAGGTGGCAGAAGGACTCATGTGCTGGAGCTTCTGGGACCTCCAAGTGTCCTCACCAGGCAGGTTACTGTGTGGGAGCACATGCAGCTGCATGCTGGCTGAGAGAGGGGTACACATGCAGGCACAGCCAGGGAAGGTTCCCCCTCAGAGACTGTGTTTCTGCATGTGATGCCACCCAAAACTCCCAGTGGGTGAGGTGGCCTGCCCTGACAAGAGTGCATCAGACCCCACAGCTGGGAGCAGGGTCCTCAGACTGGGCTCCCCCCTGACATGCACACCCAGTCCCACAGCTCCTGCCCCTGGGGGAGAGGGCAGAGAGAAGGGACACAGGGGCAGCCTTACCAGGAGGCTTTGCTGGCAGAGTCTCATGTTGCTGTCGGCTGGCTCAGCCAGCAGCTCTGGAAGCAGGGCTAGGAAGCAGCCAGCACTGTCCCGAAAGGCCTGCAAGCTGGGGGAGGCAGCAAGGGTAGAGGAGAGCAGAGAAACATGGGCCCTGGCTGTGAGGACAGGATCTGGCCTGGCCTATATGGCCCTGGCTAATGAAGCAGGCAGCACGTACTCGCACTGTGGGTCACTGTCAGCAGGCAGCACAACTGGACTCTAGTCAGCTGTGCCTCCCCCTTAATTAGTCCCACCCATGGAAAGCGCGCCCCTGTGAGCACAGCGATATGGCACGAAGCACTTAGTCCATGATGCTTCCTCACGGAAACAGCTCCAGCCACACAGTATGAACATCACCCTCCCATCTACTGCCAGGTCCCCACAGTGGCCACAAGGGACCTCAGAGCACAGAGGATTGTCCCTACCTGTCCTTTTGCTCACTCTCCAGGTAGCATTCACTGCTGAAATAAGCTGAAGTCACCATGAGAAGGTCTGTCAGCACTGTGATACACCAGGGCTGCTGCAGGATCCAGAAAGAAACAGCGAGCAGGGATTGTCTGCTGGCCATCCCTACACCACTGCGATGGGATCCTTCCCTGCCAGAACCTCCCCCTTCTCAAGGGTGCCTGGAAGAGGCACCAATCCTGTAAGCCAGCTCCAGCAAGATACCAGGGCTTCCTCAGCACCAGCACTCTGCAGGGCTGGAAGGAGCCCACATTTCTCTGGGGTCCTACACCCACCTGCTTGGTACTACTACTCTCCAGGATCTGCTTGGCTAGACACAGCAGGCACAGAGGCACATTCAGCTCTTGGCAGAAGTGGTCCAGCAGCTCAGAGTCACACCGGGTAGCCAGAAGGTTGCCCACAACACGGAGCACAGGACGGAGACGGGAGGCTCCCTCCAGCATCCCTTCCAGTACCTGGACACGGAGAAGCCAGAAGAGCTCATAATCAGCAGTGGGGCAGCCCTTCAATCCATTCAGGCAGGGGACAGCAGGGGAGCAGATGGCAAGCTAAGTGCATGAGAGAGCTCTGACTCCTGGAGAAGCAGAGTTTCTTCTTGCTGGCTGGACTGAGGACTCTACCAATGCTCCAGACCCAATTCTGGGGAAGAAGGAGGCATCCATGTCCCCAGTCCCTAGTTGCCTGGGCCAGCCATCACTCACCTGCTGAGCAGCTTCTGCCAGGCGGGCCTGGACACGGTGCCAGAAGGCAGGGTCCCTCAGAAGGCTCAGTGGCGTGCTCAGCTGCATGGCCGAGGGCTCAGTGGCCTCAATCAGGTGCTGCCACTCCTCATCGCTCTCCAGCTCCTAGCCACAGAGGAGAAAAGACTGGTGCCACAGACCCTACCTGCCCCAGGGTCTCTGTACCAGCCCCTGGGGACTGGACCCTGCTGTCCTCACCACAAGACACTGTCTTACCTCACTCTCCAGGTCTACAGTCTCAATGCTGCGCCTGCCCCGGGGCTCTGCCCTGCCAGCACCAGGCTGCGGAGGGGCACCTGCTCCAGGAAACTCCCGCTTGTGGTCTCGAGTGATGCTGTGTTCCCTGGCCAAGGAAATAGTGCAGTCGGTGAACAACCCTGCCTTCCCCTCTTCCTCCTGTCCCAGCCTTAGCCCTCACTCACCATCGGTTGGGAGGAGGCTCCTCCAACTCCCATTCTGCCATGCTGCTCTTTCCTTGCAGGACACCAGGGTTCTTGTTGGATGCAGACGGTGGCTCCCTCTCCCCAAGGAGTGCCTTCCCTGGAGCTGGTCTGGGTCTATGCCCTGGGCATCCTTTGCCAGAGTCCTTCGTAGATGCATCACCTGCCTTCAGTTGTCCCTGGGTGGTGGCAGAGAAGTTTGGTCAGGGCAGAGTTACTCAGCCAGCCAGATGAATCCTCTAGTCCCCACCACCCTGAGGACCCCACATCCTGCCTTGTATGTGGCTGACACCCCAGCCTGACCCATGTACCTTCCGTCTTTCCCACAGGTCCCATTTCAGTCTCCCTCCTTTGCCCTGATTGTGGGAGACAGCCAGGGGAATCCCACATTTTCCTCCACCTTTTTCTGTGCCTCCTCAACCATCTTCTGCCGGGCCTTTCTCAGGATCCTGGACTGGCCACTCCTGGGGGCCACGGAATGGGCTTGCTGCTCCTTCAGGGCCTGTAGTTCTGGGGACAGCTTGGTGGTGAAGGGGTTTGAGATCCCATGCTCTTCTGTGTCATCAATCACTGGGGAGACGAGAGGAGAACTTCATCAGCAGCTCTCCCTTGGGACACAGGGAAAGTGATGGGCTCTGGGATCCCAAGGGAATCGTGGTGGACTCAGAGCAAGCCCAGGGGCGGAGCTAGGGGTCAGTACTTGGAGAAAGCTGAGAGAGGAAGGCAAAGACCAGGGTGGTAAGGGCAGGTCCTCCCACCCTCTAGGCAGTAGGAGGAGAAAACGGACCTGGCCAGTGCTGGAAGAAGAGCTGGTACTCACCAGTAACCCGTCCAGCAATGAAGGGGTGAGAGAGCAGCTCTGGCCATGACAGGCGCTGGCGGGGGTCCTTCATTAGTAGTCCCTCCAGGAAGCTCTACAGGGCAACACAGTGCTAGGGACAGTGACTTATGCTCGGCACCCACCAAGGACCACAGTGTACCCACCAGTCTCCTCCAGTGAAGGCATCCAGGAGGCCTGCATTCCCTGCTGGCTTTGTGAAAGGAGTGGCTCTAGTGCTTAGGGCAGACAGGAAGACACTTCCCTTCCCAGCCCAGTAAATCACTCCTCTGCTGTTGGCCCCAGTTTCCCAGTTTCTGGACCAATGGTGATAAGGGTTCCCCTCCCAGGAGGCCCAGCTCTCATCCCTCTCTATGTTCTGAAATCCCTGTTAGGGGACATAAAACCTAAGAGTGACCTACCAGGGCAGCAGGCAAGGCCAAAGCTGCTACTGCATTACCTGATCTCACTCCACAGACAGGGCCTTCACCCTTACCTTGAAGACTGGGCTTATGGCCATGGGCCATTTGACAGGGTCCTTGACAATGAGGCTGACAAGCTGGAAGAGGCTGCTAGTGTAGAAGGGAGGGGTGCCCACAAACAGCTCGTACAGGATGCAGCCCACAGACCACAAGTCTGCTGTGTGGTCGTACGGCCGCTCCTCCACCAGCTCAGGAGACATGTACAGCGGGGTGCCCTTGATGGAGGTCAGCACCATGGTGTGGATGCTCATGGCACGGGCAAACCTGCTCAGAGCAAAGAACAGATGGCCACTTCAGGATGAAACATCCATTGCAGCTCCCAGGGAGCTCCCTACGAGTTTACCAACGCCTCTTCCCTCTGGAGTCCAAAATGCCCCATCCCTGCTCAACCTCTAAATATGCACAGAATCTACGTTCCCTTCCACACTCCTCCCTCCTCCTCTACAGCACCCAGGACACCCCTTGGCTGTCCCAAGGCCAATTGTCCCCCTTAAACTAGCCCCCAGCACTCACCCAAAGTCACAGAGCTTGACGACGCCATCTTTGCCCAGCAGGATGTTCTGGGGTTTCATGTCACGGTGCAGAATGCGGTGGGAGTGCAGGTAATAGAGAGCAGAGACCAGCTGGGCAGCTATGGTCTGGACCTGCCGGAGACACGAGAGCCTCACCCTGTGTCCCATGGTGCCATCAGCCAGCACAACCATGGGGTCCCTTACAGCCTGGCTCCCCCAGTACCCTCACCCCTGCCCTTGCCCTGTTTGGGGCAGGGACCAGTCCCAGCCATGGGCCAGCACTTCCTTGGAGTAGGCTGATGGCCAAGGCAGCAGGCTGGTGCTGTGGTCCTTGGAGAGGTAATAGGGAAACCAAGGTCCCTGCTGGACCCCACTGTCCCCCAGTGCAACTTGGCCCCCTCTCCATCCCCTTCAGAAGCTCTGCCAGGTAAAGCCCTGGAGGCACCCTCACCCTCCTGATGTCTCCTGGCCCATGGCAGAGACCTGCTGCCTGCAGGCAGACAAATCCTGTTCTCTCCATCCTGTAGCAAACACTGCATGGCCACCACCATGACAGTCACCTGGTCCTCAGGCAAACTCCCATCATCCTCCAGGATCTGGAAGAGCTCTCCCTCTGCATAGTCAGTCACCACCACCACCTGGAGAAGAGCAGCATGGTGAGATCAGGCACTCACACAGCCGCATCCCCACCATGCCCTGGGGACCAGGACAGAGTAGGGTAGGAAATCTGAGGCAGATGCTGGGTGTCATCATGCACAGCCCATCAGCTTGGGCTGGGACCTGGGATGGAAGAGAGCCCCCATGGCTGCACTGCAGCAAGGGCCTGGCACTGAGCATAGGTCTTGTGGCTGTCCTTATCTCAGAAGTTAGCAGAAACCAGGGAAGGGGGAAGGACAAGACAAGGCCAGAATGGTACTTCCAAGCCCAGTGGGCAGAATCATTCCCTTGAGCTTGTTTTGAATCAGCTGCCCAATTACTTTATTTCATGCCCTCATGTCCGATAGCACAGTCTTCAGTCCTTTTTTACCATACTCTCTCCATGAGAGTTTAAATCAGTGAAAAGTCCATCTCTGAAGAGACTGATAAGGTGCCTGAGGAGTCATCGTCATCCTGTGATCTCAAACCACTCCTCTTGCATCACACACCCCCTGTCCAGTTCTTTCACCTCTTCATATGACCTAGTGAACCCCACACAGCCCAGACAGGTGCTGGCTCCTCACACATACTGGAGGGCTCTGAAAAACACTGACCAGGCCCTGGGAAAGTGTCACCAGCATCTCCCGAGAAAGAGGTCCTTACAATAGCAGGGGTCAGCCCTTGTTCGCCTGCCCTAGTCAAGCAAAAGCATCTGCCCAGAGCAGCCCCCTTCACCTCCGTGTCGGTCTCAAAGCTGTCGAGCATCTGGATGATGTTGGGGTGATGGAGGCCTCTCATGATCTCAATTTCCCGCTGCAGGTTCTTCAGCTCCTTCTCAGACCGTCCCACCTTGGGGATGAACTTCAAGGCCACCACCTTTCAAAGCAGGCAAAGCTGGGATCAGACCAGGCTCCTACCCGCCCTGGCAGAGACCATGTTTAACCCAAACGGGACTCATCATTTTCCAGCTGAGCACACTGAATGAGACACTGGATCCCTTAGCGCTGGGGCTCCCCCCAGGCCCTTACACATCGATACAGGTACTCACAGTACTTTGCACACCAGCATTTAATGCAAAGAAATATAATCACTGAGCACAGACAAAACTAGGACTGCCAGAAACAGTCCAAACATGGGACATGAGCTAGAGACGCTGGTGTACAGCAAGCCTAACATGAGCCAGTAGTGTGCCCTGGCAGTGAAAAGCAGTAGCAGCACCCTGGCCTTTATCAACAGGCAGGACTTTGAGGGAAGTTATTATTGTCCTTTACTTGACACTTGTTAGACCATATTGGCAATATTGTGGCTGGTTTTTGGCCCAGAAAGACATCGATAGGCTGGAGTGGGCATAGCAGAGGCCACCAGGATGGTGAGGGGGCTGAAGCACATAGTGTACACGTTGAGGGTGGGGGAAATGGGCTTGGTTAGCCTGAAGAAAAGATGCTCAGGGAAGCCAAATAGTAATCTTGTGATTCCCAAAAGGTTTCAGAGAAGATGGAGCCAGGCTTTTTACAGACATGCAAGGTGGGAAGATGAGACAGGGATTACAAACTGAAACAGGGAAGCTTTCAACTTCATATAGGGAAAAACCATTCACTCCAAGTATAGTCAACCACTGGCTGTGGGATCTTTCTCCCTGCAGTTTTGCAGGATCAGAATTTAGTGCTGGCCCTGCTTTGAGCAGGGGATAAACTAGAGACCTCCTGAGGTCCCTTGAACCTGAATGACTCCATGACAGCACAAGTTGGACAGGAATATCAGTAGAAAAATGAATGAGTGCCGAGTCCCAAAGCTCTGACTGGGCCCGGGAACACAACAGCCACCAGAAATCAATCCCCAGTGCCACACAACAGACCCTGGCCCTCTCCCCTGCCACATCTCGCCTCACCTGGGCGCTGTGTTTCCGGCGTCCCTTGTACACACGCCCGAAGGAGCCTTCGCCGATCATTTCCAGGACATGGTACTTCTCCATTGTGGGCGTTTGGCTGAGCTGCCGAGGCAAAGCAGTCGGTGAGGAGAAGCCCTTCGCCCTCCGCCACCAGCTGCCATGGAGCACCAACCCCAACCCCAGCTGCGATGGAGACAGGCAGTGCTGGGAAGGCAGGGCTGCACCCTCTGCGCTCCCAGATCCCAACGGCCCGGGCTTCCCCTCCCGCGGACATCTCCCCTCCCCGCGGGGCTCCTCCCAGGGCCTGGTCCCCTCGGTGTCCCCCGGGGCCCCCCGCCGGGCTCTGGTCCTGCCCTCCGCCTCCACCTCCGCTCCCCCACGGCAGGACGAGACCCAAACCCTGGGCGAGGCCCCTCGCAGCCCCC
>NW_010544535.1:0-412 GCF_000687285.1 Phaethon lepturus
CCTCCTGGCCTCACCAGGAGGCCATGGGGAGCATGAGAGGGGTTGCTGGAGGCACCCCAGAGAAGAAAGCTGAGGGGTTTGAAGGACATCTGGGGTGTCTCTCCACCCTGAACATGAAGTGAACATTGTAAGATGCTGAGCCTGGGCTGGGAGAGCCTGGGGATGGCTTTTGTACCTGCAGGGTCTAGATAAAACCAACCGAGGCCTTCAGGAGCTGGTTTCCCTCTTCTTTATACAGCTGAAGCCTGGACCCCAGTGCAGGGGAGGACCTTGCCTGGAGGTACCCCAGACTCAGGTGCGTGAGGGGGCTCTGAGGGCACCCAGAGCCAGTCCCCGCAGCCTGGGACAGCCCACAGCGTCCCCTGCCCGAAGGCAAGGCAGGGGCCCCGCAGCCAGCAAGAGGCGCCACAGC
>NW_010544535.1:443-18986 GCF_000687285.1 Phaethon lepturus
AGGATCCACAGCAGGGTTACGTGGTGCACCGTTTCCTGACTGTAGGCTCCTCCGTATGCAGCAATATAGATCATATTAGTAAGGAAGGATGAGGTCAGCACTTCTTTCGGGGTCCATGTGTCAGCTGTACTCCAGAAATTCTGCTCTTTTTTTATTGCTGTCTCTCTTTTTTCCCTCCTGGTAAAGCCGTATTTACTGAGGAACATGGATCCCCCATCCCTTTAAACATACTGAAATGTTTCCAGGCCTGTCTGACGATGAAAGGAGGGATTAAATAGGAACCCAAAGGGTTTTTTTCCCTTCTCTGTGCACAGCCAAGATGGGAACACCAGCATTCAGGTGGGAAGCTGGGGCCAAATCTGGTTGGGAAGGTTGCGCCGTTATGTGGTCACCTGGTGCCGTGGTCTGTAGCATATGCCGCACAAGGCAGCGACAGACCAGGTGCTGCATGACCCAACAGCCATGTCCTTGCTCACCCCTCTAGGAAATCCACAGCTGATAGAAAATGTATGGGGAGAGAGGATTGTGTTTGGGAGCATACACAGTGCAGCTCCCCCAGCATGTAGGTATGTGATGTTGTCCTCAAAGACGTGGAAGAGAAGCAGGCCATGAAGAACAGCAGGCAGCAACTACTAATTGTTCTTAACTGGGCATAAGGTGACTGATGATAGCCTTCTGTTTAACAAGTTAACATTTTACCATGCCACTTTCTATAATAAGAGAAGATCTGCAGTCACCTAGGAACAAGCAGAAGGGCCTTCAGGAGGTAAATCTGGTCCTACCTATGACTAAAGGTGGACTCCAGCCTGTTGGGGTTATGCTTGGATTTGTGTGAAAAGGTGAGAAAGCATTTTCATGAAGAGTACTTACCAATGGCTACAGGAGAACTCAAGGTTTGAACACCATGTCCATTCCCCATCTCTGTCACTGATTTGCCTTGTGAATTTGGATAAATCAGCTTTGCAGAAGAAGGGGGATTAAATAATAACTGCCTACTGTAATGTGGTGGTTCCAGGCTTCACTGATCGCTTACTCTCTGGCAGATAAATATGCAACTCATTGTGAATGGGAGAGGAAAGTTTTTCAGAGGTGAACGGGTTAATGCTATAAAGCTCTCTGAGCGCCCTGGGTGATTAATTAGCACAAGATGAAGTAGCAGAACAGGGCAGAGCTGAGACGAGATTTGTACCTGAGGGCTCTCTACTGGCTGATGAGCAGGCAGATCAGAAAGGCCAGATGCAACCATTACAAATACGATTGTACTTAGAATATCAGAAATTTCCAAAACAGGCAGAAAGACCATTGTATTCCAAACAGTACTCAAATGCCATGTCAGTCGGGTAGCCCTGCATGTATTGCTCTAATCACGCAGGCACATCAATGGCATCTCTGCTGGACCATGTTTCCTAAGGGATCTACTTCAGCTCTAGAGCATGCTGTTTTCCTTGGAGAGCCTTCAGGGACCAACAGTTTGCTCTATCAACCCATCAGCAATATATGCTGTATGCAGCTCTTCCTTGGGGTGAGCTGGCTAGTTCTGTGTCTAAATGTACTTCTTGGTATCAAGTTCTGGTTAAAAGACTTTCCCTCTGAAGGCATGCAAGTCCAGTGTCCTCTCTGCAACCAGCTTTAGGATCACGACAGCATGCACGGCGCAGAAGAAAACTTCCATTGTATAACACAGGGCAGGGTGGAGGCACCTAAGCAAGCTCCAAATGTACAAATGTTGGTCAAAATGCAGTCTGAGAAAGAGCTTGGTGTTGACTCTGGGCAAATGGACTTACCCAAGATGGGAACCTCAGCTTTCTCACCCTAGGTCTGAGGAGACCCTGTGCCTCAGCCTTCTCCAGCCTGGCTTTCCATGCCTGCCCCTTGCTCTAAACCTCTAATGCTTTGGTACCTGATACCCCTGGCTGTGCTATCTTCCCCTCACAGTCTCTCCTTTAAAGAGTTGCTCCTGTGTATTATCTGTGGTCGCTTCCTTTTTGCTCCGTTCCCAAACACCAGGTCTATTCTTGGAACGTCCGGCTAGAGCGCTTGTATTGACGTCAAAATTACTCAACAGTTATTGTCAGGAAGGACTTGATTTGCATTTGAATAGAGTGGCTTTTTAATGTCTCAGAAATAAGATGCTGCTGGGGACAATGTCTGGAAAGATTCCCCAAGGTAAATGTAGGGAGGTAAATTGCATGCACGTCTCTTCTTCTAAGGACTTCTCCAGTGGAGTAAGGGTGGGGAAAAAAACAACCTGTGTGCAGCGGAGGAGTATGGCTGCTTTCTCCAGAAACCCCCTTCCTGCACTCTGTCCTCAAGGCCTGGCAGGGAGAGCACAGTGCCGCTCCGGCTTCCTGCCAGGGAGGAACTGCGGAGCTCACAGACCCTTCTTGAAAATACTGTGGCAAATGTGAACCAGTCACTCATGGATGTTCCCGAGGAGGAGGGAAAACAGAGGTTTAATGGGGATTTTCCTGTTAAATAGTGACCAGCGTCGTTCTCTCTTTTGCCACCAAGAGCCTGCGTTCAGATGCACCTTGGCCAATCTGTCTCCCAGAATGGTTCCCCAGGTAAAGGGTGGGCTGGGGACCTGGAGGTCTCAGCAACAGGATCGCTCTATCAACACTCAAACCTGGGACTGTGAAGTCTCCTCACCCTTCCACACGCCTGAGGAGTTGGTGTTACATCACTTGCTGTTAGCTGTGTGGCTGATACCTCAGATGAAATCTTAACACCATGGTCTGTATGAGTGTTAAGACAGCCAATTGTCAACACATTCAGTGAATCTAATGAATGCAAACCATAACTTAAAGCTTGCTAGCTAAAAGAAATCGCTGCAGGGAAAACACTAACTCAGCCCATGGGACAGGATTTTAAGCTTTACCAACATCAGGGTTTTTTTTATTACACTGATGTGTAGGTTCTACCGCATTCATGTAGCTGGATGTCCACTGCTTTTGTCTGTGTGCATGAGTGTAAGGAGAAAGTTTCTCACCAGCTATAAACTGAAATGCCCCTTCTCCACCTGCAGTAGGGAGCTGGGTGCTGTTCTGCTGCTACCAGTTCCCTGTGAAGCAAGTTGTCCTTTAATGCAAGTATGCTCACGTATGGTGGAAAGGAGCATGGGGACACACAGGGCTACATGAATTAATACTGCCAAACTAGTATCGCGGGCTTTAGTCTCCGTAGTACTACAAGTTTCTGACGTGCAGAACTCGAATGGATGAGGCTGCTTTTCTGCAGGGGAAGATACAACCTGGGACTCATGAGACAGCTCTGGCCCGTGGTGTGCTCGTTTTTAAGCAGTTGTGCCACTAGAGGTTGGGCCTTTGCCTCTTGCACGGTCACTTAATCTTGCTGTGCCTCATCTCCCCACCTGTGAGATGGGGATGACATTTCTGTCTGAATTCATGACAAGAGAGGAACCTGTGAAGATTCTTAGACACAAGAATAATAGGTGCCTTGTAAGTACCTATGGCCCACAGAAAGCAGCTTGAGATAGTACCTGTGTGCAGCCTGAGATGTTACACGTAGCTTTTCCCAGAAAGCAAGCTGCAACCAGGGTGCTGAGCACCTCTTCAGAGTTGTCCTAGGGCTCTGCACCCTCCCCAGACATCCAGCTCCAGGGTCTATTTTGCTGGGACTGCCCAGATCACATTGTTGGGGTAACCAGACTTGAAAATCAAAGCTCAACTTTTCTGTTCCAGCTCTTCCCTACTCCTCATCCAGCCCACTTCAGCAATGTACTTAGGGCAATGAGCCAAGGCCTTATTTTCTATCACGCAGTTACCAAGAAGGACGTGAAGCTTTCCAAGCTCAGCCTGATCGCATGTTTGTGCCGAACAGTGCCACTGTTTACAGACAAACAGACCACGGTCCCATCCGTGTGCTGTGCGCAGAGCAGCGTGGGCTGGGCTGACCTCCTACTGCACCTCCCAGGTCTTCCGCTTGCCCTCCTTTCCACTGCTGGAGGTACTGCTACGTCTGTTTTCCCTTCGGAGTGTCTCTGGGGAGGTGAACTTTAAGTCCTGCCTAAAGCATTCAGGACTTGCTGGCAGAGACACTGCCCTGGCCTGTTGTCCAGCCAGAGCCGCCAGGCTGTGACTCCAGCCAGCACTGCTCGTGAGGATGGCGGGAGCATGCCCTTGGTGCACCCACAGGGTTACAGGACTTGCAACTGCAGATGCCAGTGCAGACCCATCAGGGACACCAAAATCAATGCCACCGTTCAATTAGCAGGCAAGAGTCAACCAGCCTTGCTCGGACCAGCTGCTCCTTTGGAAGCTCCTTTGGCCTGGATGGCAGGGACACATGCCAGGGGCACGAGTGGCAGGAGCCACCAAAGGAGTGCTCCAAGAAAGGATCCTTCCTCTAGTGCCAGGAGGCAGCTAATAGCTCGTATGTGAACTGAGGACACTGCTGTGCTGTGGGAGTGGGGTATCTCCAGCCCACTAAGTCACCCAAGTGCCTTTGCTAGACTTCCCTGCTATCCCTAGGTTGACTACTACTTGACTAGATGCCTTCAAGGCAGCTTGATGAGGAAAATCCCTGTGGTAGGGGAATAAGAGCATATTCCCAGCTAAAAGGTCCATTCTCAGCCCAGCTTGCAGAGGAAGGATCCCAAATTGCTCATGGTGAACACATATGACTGCCTAGACTCAGCTCCCGCTTGCAGTATCCCTACCATCCCGTGGAAAACGCACACAGCTCGCTGACCCAGCCCATCCTTAATGTCTGTTTTGCAAATCCATGCTGTGTCAGCAGCTGCAAATGCCGGGCGATGAGACATTGCACAGCCCGGTACATGCCATGTAGCTGGGAAACATTTACTGCTTGCTAAATTGGAGCCTCTTGTTTTATTGCAGGCCAGAGAGCTTCTCATCCATAACCTCTTCCTGTACTTTTCCTGGGTAGCTGCGTGTCATGTGCATGCAACGCAGTGCTGTCAGACTAACCACATGCAAAATGTCAGGAGGAGGTTTCGTTTCAGTTTACCCTCTTCAATAGCGAGATGCAGCTCTGGCTCAGTTTCAGGTGTAGGAAGTGAGCACACCCCATACCAAAGGCAGAACAAGGCACTCTTCATCCCTCTGCTGAGGCCGGTCGGCCATGGGTGGATGGTGTGAGCATGGTTTGAAGTTTGAACTTGATGATTCTGGGGACGGGAACTGAGCCTAAATTCGGTTTAGCTTACTCAGCTGTGGCCTGGCAGGGCTTACATGACACTGCTACAAGGAGGGGTCTGCACTGGCCTGGACGCAGTGGGCTTGAGGGGAAGGTCACATTTCTGGGCCCCCAGGGAGGTCTGAAGGGGCATTGCTGGAGGAAGACCTGCTGCAGCCTGCGCTGGCACTGGTGCCAGCAGTGGGGAAGTCCAGGCAGCCAAAGTTTCCATTGCCACGGGCAGTGCCTTGTGTGCTGGGACAGCTGAAGAGCCCAACAGGGTGAAAGCCAGCAGGATGGCACCGGAGCAGGGGAAGGCAACAGAAGGCAGTGTCCAAGGAGGACCATAAGTGGTCGAAGGATGATCACTAACATTTCACAGGCCTGGGGAGAAACCAAGAGATGCCTCAATTCCGCTATAGCTGACGATCCCCTGTATATTTCCCAAAACTTACCAACTAGTATTGCAAGTATGAGTTCGGAATCTGAGGGGTTTAATGTAACATACCAAAGCAAGCAAACTCAGCACATCCTGGAAAATAGTCTGTTGCGCCTTTTTGTGTAGGAAGGTGAAACTATCACCCAGGGGAGAGTTCCAAACACTGCAAGAAAATTTTTGTCTGTGGTTTGATAGCTCATTGTTGGCCAGATCACTTGCCTGAGCCTATTGGCAAGCTGGTGAAATTGCGTGTATTAGTCCAACCTAAAGATCATGCTCAATGAAAGTCAGGATCTCAGAACCTAGGTATTTTCTTACTGACTGCTGGTGTAAACAGTTGAATGAAAGGAGAATTAGACATGAAGGAAGAGTCGTCTACTGTCCCTGCCGTTTTATACCAGCCAAACATGAAACTCATAAGTGTATTATAAGCACTCTGTGGAGTAATTAATTTATGTAACAGTGGAGGTAGTTTGTAGACTTTCAAGTATCTTCTGGGCATGTTGCCAAAAGCGTGCACTGAAGACTGGATTCTTTTAAAGTTTGTCTGAAGTCCAAACCAGGCTCCAGGTCTCTGTCCTAGTGGCTCTTCACCACCACTGTGTACTGTCAAGCCCCAGGCCATTGCTTTTCCTTCTCCAGCACAGCTTAGGGAATGGATTCCCTCAGCTGGTCTTTTTGGCTAACCAATGTCTTGGATGATGCTAGTTATTTAACTTTCCAAATTTGTGAGGAAGGCTAGCAAATGATTTCTTATGAACGAGTGATTTCCTCCATCCTGTGCTCTCTTTGATGAATGTTTTTAAAAATGTGGTCAATGTCTGATCTTCCAGGTCAAAAAGTCAGCCTGCTTTTCCTTCAACTTTGCCCCAATCACTCCTTTTCTGCCCACAAGAAGCAAACTCTGCAAAACTCCGAAAGGCAGCTGGATGTGTGTCGCATTCAGCCTTTCTCGATAATGCTGACTACAGCGGTGCTCTCACAGGGTTCATGAGATTTTCTCCAACTTCACTGAAAGGTGCAGTGGATTTTCTGGTGAATCCACCATCACAAACTTTTAAGCAGGCTGTCAACTAGTGCATTTAATTTTTTGACTTGCACCTCCCACTACTTCACTTAAAACGCAAGCCGTTTTGCATGCACTAGTCCTTTTGTGTTCGTATGCTTAGTGTCTCTTGTGCATGCTCTCCCTACCTCTTTTTCTGACCTTATGGTATTATTACTGTCTCTCCTTGTTCATTATTAGTGAGTCACTGTAAACATTTCTGCTAGAACCCAAACTGGCTGAAAATATTTGGAAAATGTTTCTTTTTTGTGTGCAAATGATGATTCATTAAAAACAAAGATTTGCAGAGCTCTTTGAGTTCCTGGATACTCTATGGAGCAGATTTCTCAAGTTTCTGATGAAAACTAGCTATAAAATCTACATCTGTTTTACCTAACTGGGACGTTGGTAGGACCCATGCCCAGGTGCTCTGGACTGTGCTGACCTGCTCCCCTCTGCCATGGTCTGCTTTCAGCAGGCTTCCAGCAGGAAAGACAAGCCGGGATGTGTCCAGCTCTGCTCCTAGTTGCTCCCTGCAGCTGGGGGATGAGGAGCCCAGGGCACGCTTTGACACGCTCAAGCCCTTCAGTCTCTCCAGTTGCATCTGAACCTTTCTCAATGTGCTAGTGGTTGGGAGGTTGGTACATTCACCAGAGATAACCTCATGCAAGGACAGGAACCCAGATCTCAGTCCCACATAGGTACTTGTTCTCATTTGTACATTGAGGTGAGAGAAAGGAATTGGATTCTTTCTTGTTATGTTTTTCCAAAGGCCTCATCTTTGTGTTGACACAAATAGAAATA
Source organism: Phaethon lepturus (assembly GCF_000687285.1). NCBI lineage: Eukaryota > Metazoa > Chordata > Aves > Phaethontiformes > Phaethontidae > Phaethon > Phaethon lepturus. The sequence continues at coordinate 7,889 of NW_010544535.1, forward strand.
ACAGCAGGTTTTGACATCTCAAATACTTTCACAGGAATGTGAAAAAATCTTCTTTTGTCTGTCTCCAGTTCACACCTTGCTAGTGGGAAAATTGTATTACTATCAGCTTCTTCATCAGATAATTCAATTTCTGTAATGGTGCTGTCTGTGCGGGCCTCTTGTCACCTCTCACACTGGTATTGCTTTGCTCTTTTCTTTCAACAGACTTTTTTTACCTCTTTCCTGAGCGCTTCTCCTAGAGCCTGCTGTTTGATGTCTTTCCTTGCTTTCATGGCATCCCCCATATTTTCAGTCATCTCTGCTTTACCTTTGCTTCTCAGGAAACCACCTAGACTTACCAAGCTGTCACTTGATACTGTCATGCAGAAGGAAGTGTGACACATGCTGACTTCTTGCTGACTTCTTGAAGTGGCTTTAGCTCTTGCAGCAGCTGAAAATCATCATTCAGTCTGATTTGAAATCACTGCCCCCATGTCCTGTCTATTAATCTTTTGCTGGCAGTTTTCCTGGAGATTTGAAGTGGTTTGTTCCACTCAAATTTCATCTGCAGTTTTACCATACATAAACTGCACACACATCTGAACCCATCTGACTGTGAGCTCTGGTAACCTGGAAAGCTGATGTAAATCTATTTCAGTACGTGAATGACCAATCTGGGTTCTGCCTGCTCCATCTGGAGAACTCCAACATAACCCTACTTTAGGGGTACGTTTGGGAAAAACAGTGTTTGACAAGTTCTGATACTCCTTCCAGACATACCTGTCCCATCTCTCCAAAGTCTGTTGTGCCAGGTTGCTCCTTCTGCACCACTGTTATCTTCTTCAGCTTTCTAAGTCATGTCCCTATTACTGAGCAGATGTCCTGCTCAGGAATATGGTCATTCAGGCTGTGCATCAAGCTGTAGGGCTAGTTTCTGATCTCATCCTCAGAGTAGGCTTCAAGTGTGACATGTTCTAAATGGCCATTTTCTTGAAATCCCTATGAAATCCAGCTCAGAGTAGCCAGATGCAAGTTAGGTCCCCATCCATGATCAGCCTGGTGCCTTGGAAGTCCAAATGAACGTTGAGCCTTAGGCACAGTGACTGTTTCACCTCCCAGTAAATTATGACTTTTTAAAATTTTTTATCACATTGACATTCATTTACTTGTGTGATATCAAGACCTGATGCTTTCGTTTCTGACTCCGCTGAATGAGCAGGGTCTGAATGGGAATGGAGACCCCCCCGCAAAGTCCTCTCCATCCCTAGAGGAGATTGTTGCAGGTCAGGGCTGAGCCCCACACCGGGGACCTCGTTCTCCAGGAGGCAACACCGCCAGAGGCCCTGCGAGAGCACAGGGTGCCCAAAAACACACGTGGGAAGAGAAAGCCTGCTTGTGTTGCTGAAAATGCAATGCTTTGGAGAATTCAGCGCCTCGACAGTTAACTCCGCGCAGTTCACAACCCCCTGGTGCCTTCCAAATGTGGCTAATCACTCACAACCCTCCCCAGCCCTCCCGCCATTGACGTGGCCATTCTCTTTATAGCTCTACTAGAGCGTGTTCAAGTTTCTGTCAGAACCAGAAACATGCCACACGCTGCTCTAATCCCTTTAGCAGTGCACAGACTCAAGCAGCTCTCCAATAAAAGAGTGAGTGCCACCCCTGAACTTCTCTAATTCGTCACAGTCAACAGGATTTTTTCCCCTCTCTTTCACAGCACAGCAGTAACTTAACAAGCCTTTGATGCGCCGGCTGGTCCCTGTCGCATCTACAGGCTGATGAAAGTGCTGAGGGCAGCAGCGGACAAGGGATGCTCAGCTACGGAGTGAAAACAAGATTCCCTCTTAGCTGCCCCCATCATCCCACAGCAGAGGGAGAAAAGGAGGGGTGAGGAGGAGATCTTTCCCAAACCACCTCCTGTCACCCGCCCAAGCCATCACCCCGAAATGCAGGTTGGGTGCTTCTACATCCTGCAAGGCAAGAGGCTACCCGCTTCCCTCCGTCTCCATCCTCGGGCAGCATGGCGGGGAGTAAAGCGTCCTCAGTCTCGTTCTGTCATCCTGGCAGAGCAGCAGGGTCTGGGACTCCCCAGGTCATCTCTGTTAGGTTTACAATTTGTAAACGCTTAGACAGATGGGCCTGGCTAGTTCCACAGAAATGCCATACAGGATACAGCAGGGGCCCCGCTGAGCAACATATTTTTTCCTCTGCGCCTTGCGAATCGCAGCCAGCAGTGAGTACAAGCAGGTTTTTTTCCTCCTGTGTTTAGGAAATCTCTCTGCCATGGCTGGTGAAGAAGGAAGAGCTGAGTGTGCTCTGGGTGTCAGCATGAAGGTGCCTGCTCAGCTTGGAGCCACTTCTCAGACACACAAAATAGCGTAGCTCACAAACTCTGCCAGCAAGACCCTCACTGTCAGGGGAGGCACGGTGAAAAGTAGAAGGGGGCTGTGGGCTCGTTCAGCCCAAAGTCCTGCAATAGATCCCACCTATTGCAAATGCATGTGTGTGTTTGTGGGAAGACGTGCTCATCAGTTCTGAGTGACGGACGGGATGTCTGGAAGGCCAGGACAAGGTTTTATGAGGCCATGCTTGAAGCCCTGTCTGTACTACTCGCACCCGTCCTGTTGACCCTTGTCAGCTGCCAGTCTTTGCCATCTTCTTTCTGCCTGGCAAACCCTTCAGGCTCATCTAACTCCCCTCACCTGGTGGCTTTAGGAAGACGACAGAAGGTGAAGCTCAAGAGCAAATTTCCCTGTGGGTTAGAGGGAGAAAGCAGAAAAAGAGAGAGCAGAAACCTTCCTGGATGAAGTTGCTTCTCCAGGTGCACGTAGATGTGAAACCCCTGGGGGGCTGGCGGGGGTGCCCACAGCACAGCTGGCTGACAGCCTGCTCCGGAGAAGGTAGTGGCCACCGGCCAGGCTGCTCTCTGCTAACCTAGGTCACACAGACCTGAGGCTCTCACTAGCAGTATCTGGACCACAGGGGACATCAACTGGTGTGTATGGGACAACATGCGCTTGCTTAGTTCTTTTCAGGGTCACTTGCCCAAGCAAGCGTGTAAGCAGCACTGCTGCCTGCCCCCGTGGGATGCCACTTTGGTTCTCCTCTCTAACAGTGCATGCACACACATGCACACACACTCTTTAGTGCATCCACATATGCCTGTGTAAGGTTTTAATCCACCCATGCTGGATCTCAGCTTGCTCGGGCATCCCTCCAGGGGTATTTGGTGCTCCCCGCGAGTTGCAGTGGCAATGGGGGCTGCCTCTTGCTCCGCAACTGCCATGGCCCCACTTGTGCGTGTGTACATCTGCGTGTGTACATAGGTGTGTCACAGGAGCAGCCGAGTGGCTGTGAGCCTGTTGGGGTGTGCACTGAATGTCTGTGTAGCATCCAGGAACCAGGGGTAAGGGTGGCTTGGAGGACACACACTGGTTTCTCAGAAGCAGCCATGCAAGTTCCACTTTCAAGCACTGTCAAGTCCATTTTAAGGGTCTAGAAAGGATTGTGCACTCACACGCTATGTTTATTAAATACACATACAGTTTAACACCAGTCAGGATGGCTCTTTTCCTTTCAGGATGGTGACCCTGTTCTAGGGAAACTGATGAAACCCTACAGGAGGGAGGTCTGAGTCATGAGAGCTTCTCATGGAAACTTACTTCTTGGCCTCCTTTTTGCTGTGCACTGAGAACAGAAGATGAACTAAGGCATGGTGGAGGGAAGCTGCAATAGCATGTGCTCTCTGGAGCACAATAAGCAGTTTTTATTCCTATAAAGCATATGGTCTTTCAATATCTCTAGTCTTTCCTGCTTCTTATTTCTCCCCTTTGCCCTCCTCACTCCCAGCCCTACTCAGGGAGCAGCCCGTGGTCTTTGGTCACACATCCATTCAGTAACTTGCAAGGTCCCATCATTTATAATTCTTAGACACACAAGCTGCCACTTTCACATACGGAAATTCCCAAAGGTCAGAGAAGGGAAATGGTTAATTCCTTTTATTCAATGCCTAACCTCCCCCCGCGTCCCCCACTTCCCACCCCCACCCTGTGTGAACAGGAAGCTTGAAAAGGAAAAGCTTTCTGAATCCAGCAGCTGGGAATGGAGGAATCCTGGAACTTCATGCTGCAGAAGCTCAGAGACAACAATAAAGGTTTCCCCCCACATCCAAAGAGCAAGTATATATATAAAAGGAGTTATCTCTTCAAACAAACACATGGGGGATGGGAGGGGTCAAAATCCCAGCAGGCAAGTGCTGAATTGGCTAAAGCTCTAGTGAGAGCATGGGGAGACCTGACTGTATCACAAGCCCAGTAAGCTGGAAAAGCTAGGGAGAAGCCTAGCCAAGTGATGCTCATACAGGTGTGATTTGCATCTTGCTCATGTCTTGTTTGCATTGCTGAGAGACATGAGTCCAAAAAACCCTCTTTCAAACGCTAAGTGTCACGGGGTGCACCTGAAGCGTGCAGAGATGTCGCTCTCTCTGTAAGACCAGCCCCAGACGCCAGCTTGCAGCCCTTTCAGGTGGGGAAATGAGGGTGACTGAGGTCTGAGCTACCTTTGGATTTTTGCCAATGAGTAGGAAGATGAGGACGAGGATGATTTGCTTAGAAAGTACCAGAGTGCCTGCCAGGACTAACGGGAAGCCAGACTCGTGCCCCAAGGAGTTTACTCACTAATGGAAAGCAGGAGCCTGTTAAGACAGCTTTCCAAGAGTCTGGCACTGCAGAGCACATGCCTATGCTTTTGACCCTGTAGTAGAGATTCTTAGAGATCCTTATGGAGACTGTTAGGATGCCACAAAGTTTCAATGAGTAATGGTGAACAAATAATCATCTGAGAGGCAAAGATAACAAGCTCAGTCACGTACTCTGCACTGAGGGTGAAAGAAGAGTGAATTTGGCATGAATAAGGATTTGTAACATATCCTCCCACTTTCAGTGCACGTAGGCCCACATCAAGGGTCTTTGAGCCCGATGGTCAACTCAAAACACACTGTGAGTGTCCACATGCACTTGCCCATATGCAAGCAGGAGCACACCTCCGGCAGGGTATGGGGCCAGCCTACAGCTTTACAGGAGTGCAGATGCTTTCGGTGGAGTTTCACCCTGCGCAGACGGAGTCTGCTGCGGTGACTCAGACCTGCGAACCCAGGCACCAGGTCCCTTAAGCCAGCTCAAACACGATCACCTGTAGGTTTTATTTTGGAGATTAGATTGAGGCACTCTCAGGTTCTGTAGCCTGCCACCAGAGTGATGCAAGCAGGAGCAACAGAGCCTGGCAGCTTTATCAAAATTAATTACTGCTTAAAAAGCCTGCTCTAGGCTAGCTCGGATGAGCACTGGCAGTTATGTGGCAACAGGAGAGGCAGGGACCTTGCGTTTTATTTCCCTGCTGATCCCTTGAACAAACTGTGTCACTGCTCCATGGGGGTGTGAAATGCTGAGGGCTCCTGGAAGGAAAGAGGTACCCGGACCGATGCTGCTCCACCTAACCGGAGGGCACAAGCCCACCCGAGGATTGCCCTCCTGTTCACAGCACTTTGCTGTTTCACCTTTGAAGGCCTCAGGAAAATGAGGGGTATGAAAACGACCTTTTTCAGCCTTTGTGAAGTGTACGGTAGCAAGTAGATGCCTGCAACCATTGCCACCCGCAGCACTTCAATGTAGGGACCATTTGTACTGTGAATCGCAGAGTCCTGCTGCTCCCACGTTTATGAAGGGCTTCTGCAACTGGAGGTGACAAGGGTAAATAAAAGAACGGTCCAGTAGCCGGGTTATACCATCCCTCTGCGTTTGTAACCCTAAATCTCCTTCTCAGAGACCCAAAGCCATGCTTGCCCTTGGCTTACAGTGAAATTCATTGCAGTTTTCAGTTATTTCCCCATTTGAACCTTTGGATATTCTCTCCTCTTTACAAATCAGGGGCTCACATCTGCCTTAGTAGAATGCTGCCACTGCCAAGATGTGATCAAACGATCAGACACTCGGCCCTGCTGTGTCCCCGGGGAGCCCATCCCGGACTCTCCTATGGGCCATGCAGACAGCCCCGACGCCATCCCTCCCAGCCGCCTGCTCCCCTCCAGCATGCCCCGGTTGAGGTGGCCCCGGGGACTGTGGCCAGATGGCATAGCTTAGAGCAATCCCCCCCAGCCCCAGGGCACTGCTGGCACCGCATCAGCCCCGGATCAGACCACAGCGAGCCCCCGGCTCCGCAAGAGCTGTCAGGCTGGGAAGCGGGAGCTCGTTTTAGCTGCCTGCAGACCCTCCCCGTGCAGAAGTGTCTCGGGGCGTTCTCCCCACCACAGCTACAACGCCGTTCTCCTTGTTTCCCTCGCACCAAACCCCGGCTGACGCGGACCCGTGGTTAACGGGGCTGCGTGCGCTGCTGTCCCCTTGCCCGCTGCATTGTTTCCCCATCCATCCACCAGCGCTGGGTCCCTCCATCCATCTGCAGAGTTGGGATCCACAAATCTCTGAGGGCAGGCAGCGTCCTGCTGTGTTTAAAAGGGAAGTAGTAAATGCTGCCTGAGTCACTGTTGATGTAAATACCACATCATATTTGACAACTGCTCTAAGGCAAGGCTTCATTAGTAGTATTTTGTGATCTGACTTCGGGCACCGCTTTCTGAAGTTTTCCTTTTTTTTCTCCCCCTCCCCCTCTTGTTTGTAACATCCCCTTTGAACTTATACAATAAAATTTCCTTCCCCACTGATTTAGTCCTTTTCCACTTGGCACGCATGGACATTTTCCCTGCTGTTTCTATGGAACTGAAGTCCCCATGAGTCCCTTTTGTTTACTTCCTTGCAAGTAGCTGAGCATCGTTGGTGAGGTCAGAGAGAAGGTGTGTGGCTCTGGGAATAGCAAGAGCGATGCTGCCAACACCAGCAGGCTGTAAAATTAACCTGTCTTGACACCTACCCCATTTTTGGGCCTCACTTTAAAGATGCCGGGTTTTCCATGTTTCCACCCACCACCATACTTCCTGATTTCAGCTGGCACCCAAAATGAAAGCACCAAAATACTATGAGAAAGTTGTAACATTTGTGCAGTAGCTAAGCGAGTGAAAATAAGGACGATAAAGCGCCTCACTTCAGGAACGGGTCTGGTTACCTTTGGGAGACAGGGCTCCTGTTGCGCTCTCTCTGGCACAGCATTGTGGCACTGGCTGGGGATGCTGGGGCAGCTCCTGCCTGTCCCACCACCACCACCGCTCCGCAGAGGCTCGACAAGCCCAGGCACCAGGAGAACAGCTCATACCACCTTCATATCCAGCCGGTTATTTGGTTTGCGGGAAGGGGGGAGATTAAATGGAGAAGTTTTCCTGAGGCATCTCCTGGCCATTGCTGGAGAGGAGATATCAGATCTTGGGGGCAAGCGAGTTGGTCCCGTGTTGCAGGTACTCTGCTTCTAAAGGATCTTCCCTCTGCAGTCAGAAGGTGCAGCACAGCCGGTGCCACTGGTGTGACATGGGGCAGGAGCCCCAGGATTCAGCACAGCTGGGCGACACCAGCCACTGCACTCCTGGGTTAAGCTTGATCGATTTTATCCTCAGAGTCATCCAGGAATGATTCCCAACTAGAAATAGTCCAAAGAGGATGAATGTGAGGAAACCCATCATTTCAAGCCACTTCTGCCATCTGCAACATTCTGTAAACCTGTCTCAAACTGGACTCTGGGAAGGTTTTAAATAGTCAAGTGGGTCTCGGTAAAACAGGTGAAGTGAAATCTGCTCGTAGCAGCCTGCAGGGACCACTGGCTTCTCCACCGCTGTACCAGGTGCCTGCACAATAACCTGCGATTAGCACCACCGATGCTCCCCGGGGACAGGTGACCATGGTTAGCAGGGGACCCCTCACGTCAGCTTGGCTCCTCTTACACAGCAAGGTCGTTTTTTAAACTTTCGAACGGGGCTGTGTGTGATGTTGCACTGTCTCCCTCCTCGCAGTGCCAAACAACGGAGCGGTGCCTGGTTTGCAAGCCTGCAAGCAGAGGAAGCTGTTGTATCAGGCTAGTTTTAACCGCTGCTATAATTTTTACAGTGTCCTTTTAGTTTTTTCCCCTATTGCCCTCATTCTCTCCCTCACACACACTTCAGACCACATCCCCGCCTGCCCTGAATGCAACTGAGATAAGCCTATGCCCATGGGAGTCTAGTCCCATACATTTGGGACATCCTCCCCCTCTCAGATCAGCATAAATGAGAAGCAGCTTGGATGAAATTAATGGCCCAGATATGGGGATACTTTAAGGAAGACGGTGACCAGCGTACAGGTCCCTGTGCTACCCTTGCTCCGCAGACCAAACCAGGCTGGGATGTGCTGTCTCCCAGGAGGGAGGTGGGATGGGGAGGAGATGCGCTGCCGCTGCCAGGCTGGGTCCCTGGCACGGAGCCTGTTTGTCTCTGCCGAGGACATTGCCTGGCCTTTTGAATTTGTGTTTCCATTTGAAATTTGTGTATGTTTTGCAAAATACAGTGAAGAAAGCTAAATAGAAAGTTTCCCTTTGACAACATTTCTGTTCACATTCTTCCTCACCTCCAGCTCTAGCTCTCCTGTCCTTCCCTCCATCCTCATTTTTTAAAGTGAAGGGAAAGAACAGAACATCCTCCACCCTTCCAACTGCAACGTTGATAAACACTTCTCATTAAAAATCACCTTAGAAATAGACATTAGTTGTTTTGACAAGAAAAAAAACATCCTTATTGTCATGCGTTGTTCTGCTGCCACGCAACCCCTGCTTTCCAGGGAAGAAACAGGCACATGTGGAAGCCCCCAGTGACTGCTCTTCAACTCTGCTCCGGGGTCTTTTCGGCTGCAGCCACCCAGCCCAGGCAAACTCCCCTTCCCACCACCCATGGGAAGCTCCTGAAGGTGGGCAGGGGATGGAGTTCCATACCAGACTTACCAAGGACAGCCATACCAGCAGCATTTTGTTGTTTACAGCCAGCCTAAAGAAGGGCAGCTTGCAGGGAAATGTCCAGCCTACAGCTACAGTGAGGTAGAAGCAGAGACATACGTTGCCTGTAAGCTAATCTCAGTGCAGGAACGGGTGGCCAGGAAACTCGGGGTGACTTCAGTCCTTATGAACCCTGGCTTTGCGGGTGCCTAAGGGATGGAGCCTCACCCCACCACGCACAGAGGCTGGAGGTTTCCCTTCTCCTTGGTGAAGACCTGACTGTACCACTGCCTCCAGCCTGCCAAGAGCAAGACATGCTGGCAGGGCGCTGTCACGTGCCGTCTCCTCTGCCCCGCGGGGTTCAGTGTCAGGGAGAGGGATCCCAAGCTTCTCAAAGCTTCTCTCCCAGCTGGCACATGCAGCCTGGGTCATGAGGCTGCCTAGCTTTCAGAGAGGGGCATACCTGCCAGGATTGCAAAACCGAATTTATCCATGCAGGTCTAACTCCTAATCGCAGCTGTCTGGGCAGTGCCCTCCACAGGGGCACGCATGGTACAGGGACCCTTCCTCCCGCGACCTGTGGGCACGAGAAGGGATGAAGAATTAAATTATTTCCCTTCGAGAGAAGAGAAAGCGATTTTGGGCCAAACCCTGTTTGGCACACATCAGAATGGTCCTGGAAGTGGGATCAATTTACTCAGGAGTAACAGTCCAGTGTTTTGGCCTTGACGTTGTCAGCCTGGCCTAAAGCTGGGATGCTCAGACGTAACACACCACCAGGCTGCTCATCCCGTGGTCAAGTACCTCATTGCTGAAAAACAATAAGGAAAATGCAAGGAATAAAAGCCTCTACTAAGAGATGCTGTGGCTGGGGTAGATAAAAAGAGAGTGAAAGATACCACTGAAATCTAACCTCCACCGGATCTTCCATACTACACCTGTGCACAGCGACTCAGGTGGACACAAACTGCGAGGCATCAGGTTCATCCAGATAAACTTCAGAAAAACACAGTGTTCGGTACCTTAAAGATTAAAGCCATTTAGTGATGGAAATAGGAAGCTGCTGAAGAACCAACTAATCATGTTGCTTTGTATTAGCTCTTGCAAGAATATAGCAATGAAAGACTTTTCACTTCCTGAGTTCCTCAATATACTTCCTCTTACCTAATTTCTTTGTTATGTGAATACAATTTCTGTTCCCATGAACAAGGAGAACGCTTCGTTTTGGTTTCCAAACATTATTGGGAAGCTGAGTTTACAGTTTCATCAATAATTACATTCGGGTCTGGCTGTTGTGAGATGGAAATTATTTTTATTTTTCTCATCATAGTCCTCAAATTCCTACCTGCTGGGTAGGGTGGGACAGGAGGGACAATGTTGGCATTGTCCAAGTGCCTTTGGAGTATAAGGCTTATTTTTAGAAATGACATCACTGTTTACAGACCTAAATCCAAGTGACTTTCTCAAATGATTAAGACCAGATCCTCAAAGACAGTCAGATGTTTCATTTTGAGTGAAACCAAGGGGATTACACACTTACATTTGTCTTAATATAGTTGGACATAAGTCCCTCTTGAAAACAGAACAAGTTCTGCAAGAAGAGCTCAAGAAGCCCGATGTCGATCTCTGTTGTACCGGCGTAAGGCCAGAGTAAGAGTAGCAAGAAGCTGGACCAGAGCTAAAGCTGAGGGGAGGAAGTCCAACAGCTTGTTTGTGTTCTCCGGAAGGCGAGCATAACTCACTAAACAAATGTCAGGAGGGGTCACATCCCGCTGTCCTGGAAGCCAGAGGGGAATTAACCTGAGAAGAAACCTGTGTCAGAGATGAAACACGGGAGGCTGAATTGTTAGAATATAAATGGACAATTGAGTGCCTAACAACAACAGAGAAAAACACCCAGGAGCCATTGCATCGGGGTTTACCCCTTGCAAACTGTGTTACCGAGTGTGCACGTCTTTTCTTCGCAGAACACGCAGACACCTCAAAGGGCCGCAGTTGCCTGCCAGTCTTTGCAAATGAGCTTCCCCCACCGAGCTCCTTGGAAAACACACCGTCTAAATCTCTAAAGCAACCAGCTGCTGGAATTACAGCATTTGTGCCCGAACCACTTTTGCCTTCTGCTTCAGAGCCTCTTTCCATCCCTTTGGCTCTCCCGTGCACATGCACCTGCCTTGCCATTACCCTTCCCCAAACCCCTCTGCCCCTGCCGCGGCTTTCTGGC
>NW_010544536.1:0-1450 GCF_000687285.1 Phaethon lepturus
TGGAGCTAGAGATGGGGGACGGGGCTGTCCGCCAGGACCTGCACGAGTGCCACGGGGACTGAGGGACAAGGGGCATGATGGTGCTTTGAGTCGAGGGAAGAAGCTCAGTGAGCTGAACTTGGGTTCTCCGACCAGGTGACAGTGTCAGCAGTGGTACCACAAGCATCGCAGGTGGCATGGCATGGGAGAAGAAAGCATGGGCCCTTCCCATGCTCCCCAGGCCCTGCGAGTACCCAGGAGGAGATCCCAGGGGCTGGACCCTTCTGAGAGCAAAACCAGCCCTGCAGTTGGCTTGTGATACCAGGAAGAGCCTTAACCTGGTCTGGATTGAGCTATGGAGGGACAAAAGGAGCGAGAAAACTCCTTCTGTCCTTCCTCACCCTGCCACTCTATCGTGGAGCTTGCCCAGGTGAGAGGGGCTAGGGAAGAGCCCAGTGGGACCTGCAGGTGGTCCCACCACCTCATCCTGCTCCGGCTGCTGCTGGCCCGTGTGCACAGAGCGATGCACCTGCCTGGGCAGAACGAGGCCACATTTGGGTGCTCACGGCTGTGGGTCTCTGCACCGGGAGAGTGAGATGCTCCTTGCCTCGGCACAGCGGGATCCAGGGGCTGATCCTGGCCTGTTGCTTCTCCTTGAGCCCACAAACCAACCGCGGGGCTTCCCTAACGCTGCTGGTGAAGAGGTGGGTGAAGAGAAGCAGGGAGACAAGCACACATCGTGGGATGGAGCCCATGCCCCGGCATGGGACATGCAGGGACATCCAGAGCACAAAAGAAACTGTTTCCCACTGGAGCCGTTCACCTCTCCCCCGAGTAAAGGGTCCCCTGTGGGGTTCAGGCTTCTTGCACGCACCTGCCAGAACAACATCTCCCAGGATGGAGAGATTTCCAAAGGTGTCCGCTGCCTGTTTAGGGAAGGGATGCCTGGGTGTTACCTTCCCCCAAAGGGCAGGTTCTCATGCTCAGAAATGCTGGAAAATAGCACTTTTATGGCCTTGCTGGACCTGGAGTCGAGCAGAGGTGGCAGCGGGAGTGGGGTGCCCACGTGCATGGAGCAGGACGGCTCATTTTTGCAACCGGAGCACATTGCAGTTAGGAATAATCCTCCAGAGAAGCCTGAGTGCAAACCCATCCACAGGAGACAGCTGCCGGAGCCTGGTGTCCCGTGGGAGAGCCGCCACGTCACCAGGGCTCTGAGTCACTGCTCCGGAGCCGGGAGCTCCCCCCGCGGCCGCTCAGCCTTCGGCCAGCATGGTTTCACCAGGCAGCCAGATATCACCAAAAGAGGCCGACGTACCGCGGCTTTTGCACCGAATGTGGCTTTACTGCTTTTACCGTGCGGCAGGGGACAAAGCAGCATTGTCTGGGACTCGGGCCGGGAGCTGATGAGCATCCCACCCGTGGCTCTGCTCTCTGCGGCATGGCTACAGGTTGGGTTGGCTGTGCCGAA
>NW_010544536.1:1461-3029 GCF_000687285.1 Phaethon lepturus
CGTGTCCAGAAGCCAGTGAGCCGGCAGAGGCTCTCCCCGAGCCATGGTGTGCTGTTAGTCCTCGGCTGGTACCCAAGCTGGGGCTGGAGCCAGGGCGCTCCTGGAGCAGCAAACCCCCCACAGGGCTGGGTCTCAGTGTGGCTCCTCTCCTTGGGGCCAGATCCTGCCCTTCTTACCCGGCTTGGTTTGGATGGTTTCCCTGAGTCTCCTCCAGTTCCTCCTTGGACCCTCCATGAGCTGCACCAGCTCCCTGCACCCCTGGGGAATGGTACCCAAGCTGGGGCTGGAGCCAGGGCGCTCCTGGAGCAGCAAACCCCCCACAGGGCTGGGTCTCAGTGTGGCTCCTCTCCTTGGGGCCAGATCCTGCCCTTCTTACCCGGCTTGGTTTGGATGGTTTCCCTGAGTCTCCTCCAGTTCCTCCTTGGACCCTCCATGAGCTGCACCAGCTCCCTGCACCCCTGGGGAAGGGGCTGCAGCACCAGCCCCCCCATCACCATACTGCACTGGGTGCATGGTCACGCACCACGGTGGCTTTGCTGCCTCTCCCCAGCCACCTCCCCTCCTTTCTGGGGCCACTTTAACCTTGTCTGACCTCAGCCTTGTGCACGCTTGTCCTCTGGGCGAGGGGAGCTTGTGGCCGGGAGCGCCAGAGCCTCACGGCTTCAGGCTCACCGGATTTATTCCAATTTAAACACAGCAGAGTAAATGTGTTTCCCCCACTCTGGCCTCTGGAGCTGAATATCTGAACGGGAATTTCACCCCTGAGCTGCAGCTAAAATAAGATCTGGATTGAGGTGGTCGCTGGCTCTTGGTGGTGCCGGGCAAAACCTCCACGCTCCCTTCCCGCCCGGCTGCTGCTGTAGCTGACAGAGCAAGGGCTACCGAGCTGGGAAAGCTGGGCTCGACCTGCCGGGAGGAGCATGCACAGTCGGAAACATGCTGGAAAACACAGCCAGGCTTCGGTTGTCTCGGCTGAGTATCCATGGGGACTCAGAGGAGATGCTGCACGTGTGCGTCCTGACTGCACATCCTTCACCAAGAGGAGACGCAGATGCTCAGCCAGGACGAATTCGTGTCAGTTGTGGCTCAGCAGCCCAGCAGCTCCTCGTGTCTCTGGTCCCTGCCGAGCAGAGGTCGGAAGGTCTGTTTGACACGGGGTGACAGGTCTATATGACCCTGTGGATAATATGGTCCTGCCTGGAATATTGCGGTCCTGCCTGACAAGCCTGTCTCGCTCTGGGCAAGGGACAGGAGCGGGGGCTCCCAGCTGGGGCTCCCAGCGGGCTGGCACGGGTGCTCTTGGGTCACTGCACGGTGCTTCGTACTTGGGAGGGATGTGAGGGGTGTGCGAGAGCAGTGTGTGGCCTTGGCTGGGAGTTTTGCACAGGGGCCACAGGCTACAAGGGGCACAGCGGGCTGCAAGAGACGCAGCAGATGCCAGGGTTGCAGGGGCTGCAAGGGATGCAGCAGGCGCTGCATCCCTCCCTCGGCCTGGGGCTGCCCGTTTGCCGGCTGTGCCCCTCTATTTCAGCAGCCTGATTTTTGGGGAAGGGGCTGTGACACAAACT
>NW_010544537.1:0-683 GCF_000687285.1 Phaethon lepturus
GAAGAAAAGCCGACCTGAGAAGGCAGGCCAGACCCTTTGCCAACTGCCACTTTGCATCAACCTCTAAAGATGGCATCAGGCTTGTGTTCATGGGGGCTGCCCTTTGTCCCCATTGCACAAACGCTGGCTTGAGTGCTCCAGGACTGAGAAGCTGGGGAGATGCCTCCTTGTTTCTCTCTCTACTCCCTGTAAGCTGCAAGTGGCTCAGGGGAGAAGTATCTCAGGGCAGAGCTGGGGGTGTGGAGCAGAAAGGGGGGCGAGTACATGATGTGGAGCAGGGTTTTGCCCCCACCTCCAGTGCACTATATAAGTGCCTAACCAGACCTGGATGGGAAGAAACGTGGGCGTGTGGAGCACCACGTGCTGGAGGCAGCTGTTAGTGCATGCCCGAGGCTGAGCTTGAGTGGCCAGGAGACAGTAACTTAACATGTGTTGTATTCTGGCTGCTGACACACTTTGACCCAGGCAAGTGATCAATCTGTCACTGGTTGAGAGAGTCCCTTGGGAGACAGTCCTGAGGGCAAAAGGGTCCAAGAAAGACTGGACGGTTTTCAAGATGGAAATCTTAAAGGCACAGGAGCAGGTGGTCCCCATGTGCCATAAGACGAGCTTGCAGGGAAGACGACAGGCCTGGCTGAACAGGGAGCTTTTGCTGAACAGGCTGCTCAGGGAGGTGGGAGCGT
>NW_010544537.1:864-5881 GCF_000687285.1 Phaethon lepturus
CCCCTGGCCTGCCCACGGGTTGCCCTCCAAGCCGCTCTATCACTACCCCTCCTCAACTGGACCAGAACAGAAAATATGACAAAGGGCTCATGGGTCAAAATAAGGAGAGGGACATCACTCAGCAATGACTGTAACAGGCAAAACAGACTGAACTTGGGGAAATTAATTTGTTACCCACCCAAATCAGTGTAGGATAATGGGAAATAAGGACAATATGTTATCACAGAAGCTCTACCAATATTGCTGTCAGGCTGAGCTTTGGCCAGTTGTGGGTCTGTCTTGGAGGCTGCTGGAAATGGCTCTGTCCAACATGGGAACAACTTCTGGCATCTTCTCACAGAAGCCACCCCTGCAGTCCTGCCCCGCTACCAAAACCTTGCCACATAAACCCAATATATGTGGTTACTCAGCCTATCTAAATTTGTGACCCTAAGAGCACTCCAAGTTTCCTAGTCCAAGGCTGTGTACCAACTATGTCAAATCACTACCTGGCAAAAGCCAAGAGTGCAGCAATGCCCCCCTTGTGCCTCCTATTCCCATGTACCAGTTTCTATGCAATGAAAACATAGGATGCATAGGTCACAGTTGACCATCTGTGGTCTTATCAATGCAACTGGGAGACCATCTTCCACACCAAGGCACAAACCCACAGGTCAAATTAGATGAGGGATAAGACTACTTACAAGCATAAGCAATGGGATCAGATCTACAGTTCATAGTTTTTCCACTCAATATAAATGAAGCAGAGTGGTGCAGGGTTGGTTTATCAAACAGGCAATTTCCTGTTAAACAGTAAACCAGTACAATCCCTTCCTACCCATAGTACTTTATAATATTTATCTTGTGTCCTAGAATCTTATGGCACTATGATAAAGCTCTCGGCTTTGTACTTCAGACATTTAAAGCTTCCACACATAGATAATTTTTTCTTGAAAATACACTACACAAAACACAGTTGCTGAAAGCTCATGAAGTATTCACTTCAACACAATTTAAATGACTCAGTGCATGTCTGAGAGAGAAATAATTAATCTCCTGCATGTATGGTTAATGAGTGATAGCAAAACAAACTTGTTAAAAGAGACACTAGTATATACAAATGCCTTTCTAACAGCCTTCCTGCCTCAGCCTGTGAAGTCAGACTATAATATCATCACTGAAGCTTGTTACATTGGCAGTCTTCTTTCTAGAAATCAATGAGTCCATTGTAATTTATTTACAACCTTATTTCTTGTTCCCCTAGTATTAAAAGAAATGACTGAACAGCATGTCTTTCTACAGCAGAAGCCAAATATCAGGGAAAAGGAGAGAAAATGAACAATGCATGTAAAATGCATTAATACTACAAAATTTACATGTTGAGCCTTACATTTATATGAAGTTTTGCTTATCATATTTACTGTTCTGCTTCAACTTTCCCCTTGTTTAATGCTTATTCTGCCTCAGCAATGCAATTCAGGCTCTAAAAGCTGTTTCCTACTTGGAAGAATGGCAAACAGTTCTAGTAGACTTACTCTCAAGTGTGAATGTGATCAGAATTGGCGTCAAATTATACCAAATTATAAACTACTTGGAACAGAATCTTTCATTTTCTGTATTTTTGCACTGAACACTGGCATAATTGGCCTGTATACCACTGTGAAAAGTTCAAACCTAAATGACAATAAAACAAAATCTAAATATAAGCAATTTAAATCCCTAACAAGATGAAGTCAGTGTCAACTTTTGACCTTCAGATGAAGACACTGCATTTTTATTTTTATAACATGAGTTTCTCATCTCTTTCTGCCAGTAAGACAGAAATGTACATAAATAATAAATTATTCAACATACTGTAATAAAAGATTTCTCTAATTAGAACAATGCTTTTTAATATCACAAGAAAAGGATTGTTTCAGTTTTCATAACTTTTCCACATTTTGGCAAAACCCAAGTTCAATAGTTCTCAAACAGCATACCTAGTCTCCAGCAGTGTATAATCACAAGTCTGCAAGTTAGACATACTCTTGAAATACTACTCTTGTATTTAAAAATCAGGTCATCACAGGAAAAAAGAATAAAATCATCAGTCTCTAAAGTATTCAGGATCAGTTGCTTATACAGATTTCAAATACATAAATTACAAAGTATAAATCATCATAGACATATTTTTCATTTATCGCTCAGGAGGTGCAATTACTAAAAAATTTTAAAGAAATCTATCACAGAGTGATATACTTTAATTTCTCAGTAATATATTATGACTGTGGTTGCAAAAAATATTATGAATAACTTTATCATGAAAATGGATTTATTATGAAAAATTATTATGAATTATCAAAAGAAACGCATCATCAAAATTTGGCCTATTGGCCTACACAAGATTTCCTGTAGACACTCGTAACCAATGTTATCATTTAGTTACTATCTCAATGCGGGTCAAAGCACAAAACATTCCATGTAAGTTGTTGGAGGAGTCTCAACAATTCCTTTTTGCGAACCATGACCTTTTTTTGTCAAAAAACATGGGAGCACTGAATCTTTGTCAGATGGGTCTCTTGCCCAACCTGGTTCAGTATTTATTGATATTTCCCAAAATTTCCGTGAATTTATTGTTCTGTTCATTGCTACTCTCACCTTTTTGTAGGTCAGTGTTTCACTTGTATTCCAATTGTCAGAGTTTCTCAGGAGGACACAATGTGAGAGTTACTAATGTGTTTGAAAATGTCTTAAAGTGCTGTGTTATATATCATAAAGAAACCAAAAATATCACAGATTTTTTTTTCTCTTTTTTTTTCTTTTTTTCCCCTGGTTGTTTTTAGACAGAAAGAACCCAAAATGAAAAATTGGGGAAAAAAAAAAAAATACAAAATACACAACTTCCTCCTTATACTTGGTAGGACAAAAAGAAAAAAAATCCCCCAACAAGTCTCTAGCAGAAAAAGAGCCTGACTACTATCTTGTTAATGCAAACATGAGTGGTAGTATTTCTGCTGCTAAAAATCCATTTGTGTTTCATGCATATCTGCAGAGATTATGTTTCAGAAAATAAACATCCAGGAGAAGCTCTTCCTTATGCATTCATTGCTTTACTGGTATTATGACAACTTGGTGCAGAAATATGAGTTATAAATTTTTTAGAAGTAGCATGCTAGCTTACCTTAAATCTTATTAAAAGATATCTTTTACTAGAAGGATTAGTGAAATCACATCAAAACACAACTGAAATTCCTATTTTGTTTATATTTTCTCCTCAGTTACACTGGTGAAGCCCAACCACCTATTTGAAATATATAATGGTATGCATATAGAAAAACATTTCTCCTGTATCCTTACATGTTTTTTAGATACTAGTCAAGCCAAGACAAAAACTCTCATCCATGTGACAAGGTTGATTCTTTTCCTTCATTTAATGGTAAAATCAAATAGGATCAGATGTCTATTTTTATTTAAAGTGTTCATTAGGTCTTTGTTTAACTTCACATGGACATAATCTAAGTGCCAAAAAGCAAAAACATGTAAGCATTAGGTGTCATCAAAAAAAAAAAGAATTTCCATTGACCAACTCACAAATTTTGGGGATAAACAGTTTTTCTGACAGCTTGGGTCTCCCATCTGGTTCACTGCTTTACTGTAAAAATGTCTGCAGTTGACTTACTGCAGGGATGACAGAAGAATGAGCAGCAAAGGTGGGACAGGATGGTTTTCCAAAAAACAATGCAGGGTTAAATGTATACTAAGTCACATCAGCACTGGGAGTTGAAGAGCATTTGCCTACAGCCACATCCACAGGCCGATTCTGAGGTTGATTCTTGCACAGCCAGCTAGGACTTCAGCTGCCAAAGGACTTGTCACTATGGTTGATTTGCAGTATGCCATTCTGCTGTAGATTTTACACACAGATACAGAAAGATGGTTTGTCCCGAAATCATAATTCTAAAAGGTAGAGAGGCGCTTCCATATATATCCATAAAAGGCATCCAACCCCTTCATTTCAAGTCACCGTACAAGTACAAGCAATTCATTAACACTCTGCACAATTTGTACTGAGTTGTGCCTGTTTATAAAAAACAAAGTTTGACATTTTAATTTTCCATTGCTTCTGGCATACTTAACTGCTTTTTCTCATCTCCCTTCTTTGTCAAGTACAAAATTGCACCTGCTGAAAACATCAGAAAGGTTTATTTTTCATCTCCCTTTTAATGAAAGGTGTATCACTCCTTTTCATGGCTAGCAGGAAACATTAGGGTAAATTACTTTGCCCTCCTGCTTACCACTACAGATCTTCAAAGTGATTTCCTCAGACTCAGTGTATCTCTTTAAAAAAAGAGATGTCCAATTTTAATTTAAAAATTTCATGGTGTGGTTACTGACTTCTTTTCCAAGTAAGTCGGTCTAGTAGCTACACACCTCACTATAAAGAATTTTTAGCTTATTTCTAATCTGATTTTATTAACTTAGGCAAGAGTATCATGTTTTTATTATATTAATGGGTCCTCTGCTGCTGGAAACCTTACTTGCGCTGAATTACTGAATAAGCTTCCTTCTAAATATCTTCTTTCTTAAGTTAAAGCAACTCATAGCCACAAAAATTTTAACTTCCAGGATAGCTTTAAGAGTATGAAATAACTTTTTTCCCTGAATTTTTAATTTGCATTACCTTTTCTGAAGTTCAATTATAAGGAAAGGACATTTTCCAGTAACAGCCTCACTAGACCTCAACACTCTTAGACTCTGCTTTTGCTGTTCACTTTGCTCATCAGGACTAATGCAAGCAAGTCTAACTCAGCTGGCCAGGCATGTGGCTTGGTCTGTACTTTACCATGCCAAAATCGATCCCCTGTAGAGTGAATCCTCTTTTATACTCAAGCAGAAGAGCTCCGTGCCAAACACTTTTTTTGAAAGGCAGTTACAGAGCATGTTTGCCATCTGCAAATATTTAATAACTGCCTGCTGTAGTAGTCACTCGGTGTACATTTTTCATAAAATCATAGAATATCTCAAGGGACCCATAAGAATCAAGTCCAACTCCCTGCTC
>NW_010544538.1:0-843 GCF_000687285.1 Phaethon lepturus
GAAACATGGCAGCGGAGAGCCGGTGCCGGGGACGAGGGCTTTGTTTCGCCAAGGGGAATCAGCATCTGGAAACGCCCCAGGATGGGGAGACAATCATTTCATTTCCCTTCAAAATCTGGTGGGGATTTTTTTGGGTTTTTTGGTTTTTTTTTTAGATGGGTTTGACAGTGATGCTGGGCTTGCAAGTCCTTGCTCTGAAGGTTGCGACTTGGCTGTGGTGCCCAGGGCTTGTGAGCACCCAGCATCAGAAGGACGGTCCCCGAGGCGGAAGCGTCCCAGAGCTGGGGGTGTGGGGATGGAGGGATGTGGGGATGGAGAGATGGAGGGATTTGGGGACGCAAGGGTGGAGGGATGGAGGGATGCTGGGATGCAGGAAGCCCTGCGATGGGGTTATAAGAGCATGATGCAGTTGTACGTGAAGCTTATCTGCATTTCAGCAGCAGTTTTGTCATGGTTTGTTTTGTTTTTTCCAGACTTTCTGAAATATTTTGAAGTGACCAGAAGTTTCCTCACTGGAAGCCCCTCACGCCTATTGTGCTCACAGCCATTCACTGTGGATCACCATGAGAAACCTCTTTTCAGGAGGGAGCTGGATGCTGCGGCCGATCAATCAGTCAATCCATCACGCAGTCAATCCATCACCTTGCTTACAGCCCGAGACAAGTGAGAGAATACCCATGCAGGGCTGAATTAATTACTCATCTGGATGGGTACAAAGCTGGAGGCCCCCAGAGTTACACCAGGACGACTGAAATGAGAATTTTGCCTCCTGATTGTACCGCAGGCAGCGGTGCAGGCCTTTATTCCCAGCCCGTGGGATGCTCCCGGCTCTCCGCAGAGCTC
>NW_010544539.1:0-464 GCF_000687285.1 Phaethon lepturus
GGGGCTGGCTTGCAGAGCCTTCAATCTCCCCGGCGTCTCGCTCGCTGCTGCAGGTGAGCCCGGGGGGCTGCGTCCTCTCCAGGGACGGGGCTGGAGGGCTCGGCACCGCTCCTTCCCGCAGCCGCAGATTTGCTCCTGTTTTCCCTTCCGAAAAGGCATTTCCATTTCATGACCCAGAGTTTAATAACCGCATTTCAGCCACCGAAGTGGGGCAAATGGCTTGGTGCTGCTTTCATATTTATTTGTTGTCCTTGAGATTAAATATTCTTAAATAACAACACCAAAAAGGCTTAGGGCAACAGATGAAATTCTTCTGAGCCCCCATTAATTCAGCGCAGAGAAGAGACATGAGATTAAAGGGGTGGGGTCGGGCTCTGCCCACAGCAAGGTACAGGGTTTATTTTTCCTGAAACGACGGGGTTTTTCTGAACCGGTGCATACACGGTTCCAGGGAATGTTAATCT
>NW_010544540.1:0-496 GCF_000687285.1 Phaethon lepturus
GGCCTGTTTGGTTCGGCGTGGAAGCCATAGCTGGTGGCTGTGGGTTTGTTTGTTTGTCACTCAGGTGAGGTGGAAGGGGGGGTGGTGTAGAGGAAGCGCAGAGCCATGCTCTTGGTGGGGCTCTTCAGGGACCGTGAAGGGAAGTTTATGAGCACAAAGAGGTTTCTTTCCTGGCTTGCTGAGTGCTTAGAGAAGCAGCTGTCTGCTTTGAAGCTTCCCTGTGGGGCAGGGTGGGCAGGTAGGTGAGTGTAGCAGTGAGGTTGTAGAGGAAACGCAGAGCCCTGGTGTTGGTTGGCCTCTTCAAGGGCTGGCAAGTACAGCCAGCGCTTTCCTTCCTGGCACTGCCATTGTGTGAGATACCTAGGTGGTACTTTTGCGTATTGGAGCACGGCTCGTAGGAATGTGAGGTGCATGGTGGTAGAGCAAGAGCAGACCCCCGGTGTTGGTGGGGCAGTGAAAGGGCTACCAAGGGGAATAGGAGGACTGTCTTTCAGTT
>NW_010544541.1:0-510 GCF_000687285.1 Phaethon lepturus
AACGGCGTGGGCACTGCGCAGGCACCGAACTTACTCCGCCAGCCCCGCCCCGCGCCACGCGGCTGAGCGTCCCCCTCCTGCCGCGCCGCGCGTGGTCCGGTCCAGCGTGGCAGCAGCAATGTGGCATGGCTTGGTCCCGCACGGCATGGCCGCAGCAGCATGGCCTGGCTTGGTCCAGCACACATGGTGTGGTCTGGCACGGTCCAGCATGGCATGGCTTGGTCCAGCACACATGGTCCAGCATGGCTGCAGCAGCATGGTGTGGCATGGTCCAGCACAGCATGGCTTGGTCCGGCACACATGGTGTGGTCCAGCATGGCCACAGCAACATGGTGTGGCGTGGTCCAGCATGGCCTGGCTTGGTCCAGCACACATGGTGTGGTCCAGCACAGCCACAGCAGCATGGTGTGGCACGGTCCAGCACAGCATGGCTTGGTCCAGCACATATGCTATGGTCCAGCATGGCCACAGCAACATGGGGTGGCATGGGCCCGCCTTGCCTGGGTTGGG
>NW_010544541.1:564-4655 GCF_000687285.1 Phaethon lepturus
AACATGGTGTGGCGTGGTCCAACACAGCGTGGTGTGGTCCAGCTGCAAGGTTCTCCATGGTGGGGCCAAGCATGGCATGTGACAGACTGTTCACACAGGTTCTCCCCCATGGCTCCCTGTGCTCCCCAGCCACATGCCCTGGCCTGGACTGGGTAAACTGGGTGCTTGTGGGGCACAGAGTGCCATGGCCCCACTCTGCTCCTCATCTGAGATGGTGCTGCTGGGGGAAGCAGAGGAGCAGGGACCTGGCATCAGCAGGACGCACCTTTATTTCAGTGACTCACAGCCCACGACATGGCAAATCCCCATTCCCCACCCCACAAACCCTTGGTCCAGAGGTGCCCGGGGGCCACGGCTGCTCAGCCATCCCATGCGGGGATGCCGGCACGGCGGGGTGCCAACGGCCCCGATTCGGAGGCAGGCGGTGAGTCGCTGGCTCGTGCCTGGGCAAAGATGCGGTTGCGGGTGACAAAGAGAATCCCCTGGCCATGGCTTCTGGGTGTGTAGGGCCCGCGGTGGCGATGGCGGCAGTGGGGTGAGCAGAAGGGGGCCCTGAAAGCCTCCTGGAAGCCCCGTCGGAAGTTCTCGTTGAAGTAGCCGTAGATTATGGGGTTGGCACTGCTGTTGAAGAAGGCCAACCAGTGGGCGAAGGGGAAGACATAGACGGTGACCAGGCGGAGCTGGCCCTCGCTCAGCTGTCCATAGTCCGTCAGCAGCATCAGCGTCCAGAGGGGCAGCCAGGAGAGGGTGAAGAAGAGGGCGACGATGATGAGCATGTTGATGACCTTTGCCTTTCTCCGGGAGACCCTCCTCCCCTCTGGCTCCTCTTGGCCACGGGCAGGTGCTGCTGACTTGAAGAGCTTGAAGGCGATGCGGGCATACATGACAACGATAAGGGCAAGGGGGGCCACGTAGATGTGGGAGAAGAGGACGGTGGTGTAGATCCTCCTCATCCCTGTCTCTGGCCAGGCCTCCCAACAGGAGTAGAGGGGGTAGGAGTTGTTGTAGGTGTCCACCATGAAGTGGTACTCCTCTCTGGTGACGGTCAGGGTGATGGCGGCAGGGCACATGATGAGCAGGGCCAGCACCCAGATGATGGTGATGGTCACCAGGGCTTTCCTCAGCGTCAGCTTCTGCCGGAAGGGGTGGACAATGCAGCGAAACCTGTGGGAGGGCAGATGGTGGTCGCTTTGGGCACCTGGTGGGATGTCCCTGGGGAGGGAGGGTGGCCAGGACCCTGGGGTGGGAAGGGAGGGTATGGTGGGTTGCTCTTTACATATGGCTCATGGTGGCAGAGACAGATTGGGATCTCTCCAGCTTTGGTGTTTGCAGCCCAAAGTGGGGAAGACACCTTGCTGGGATGCCCCGTGGACAGGTTTGTGGTCCCCCTGGAAAGCTGGGACATGCTCCTGATGTCCCCAGGAGCTTTGCCGTGATGGAAACCGCACGTGACACCTGAACACACTGGGGGTGGCTTGGTCCCCGTATCCCCACATCCCCGCACCAATGTACCTCTCTACAGCGATGGCCACCAGCGTGAAAACGGAGGCGGAGACAGACATGCCCTGCACCAGGCCGCTCATTTTGCACATGGTGTTGTCAAAGGGCCAACCTGCAAGGGGACATCATGGAGGTTGTAGGTGCCTTTGGCTCAGCCGGATCCATTACCAGCTCCCTCTAAATGTCCCCATCCACCGTGTCATTGCTGGGCGATGCTAAATCCTGCTCCTAAGGTGGGGAGCTGCATTTTTGGCTCATACAGAAATGGCCTTTAGCAGTACAGAAGCTTGGAGAAAAACCCCAAAATCGGTAAAAAAGATGCATATTACACAGCTTAGAAACTGAAGGAGCACAGTGGTGGTCATTTCTCCTACCCTTACGTAGGGCTTGAGCTGTTATCACAAGGACTGACCTTGGGATCCTCAATCAGAAGGGCTTTTGTCTTGTTTCTTGACCCCAATGCTAAGGTGTTGGCAATAAATAAATAAATCATGCCCCATAATAAATAAATGCAAACTCTGCCCCACCCCGGCTACAGCTGCGGCTAAACTCCGCCAACCGTGCCAATGTTGCCTTTTATCTTTGGAAAGGTCGATGGGCAGAGCTGAGCTAGCACGGGAGAAGATTGATGCAAGAAGATGAGGATTTTTTTTCAGTGTTGCTTGATGGAGAATGTCTGAACTTTAAATAAATATGTAAATGCAGTGTTAAGGTCATACATATTTTGCCTCAAAAAAAAAAAGGACTTTCCCCCCACTAAAATAGTAGCGCTAAAAGAAATTATACCTTTTATCAGATGTGGCTGAGTGGCCACCACCTGCCCTCCTCATCCTCAGCAAAAAAATCGCCACGCAGTGGCCTCGTGTGGGGGGCAGAAGGTGGGTGATGTTCCCCTCCACTTTCTCTCCCCTCCTTGCGTCTTGCCCCTCCCCTGCCCTGCTCACCCGTAATGAGGTTGTCCACCAAGGTGGTGGGCATGCAAAAGATGCCCACCAGAAGATCACTGATGGCCAGGTTAAGGATGAACATGTTGGTGACCGTCCGCATCTGGCGGTTCTTCACCACGATGACACACACCAGGATATTGCCGATCATGCACATGAGGAAGATGAAGGTGTAGGCCAGGATGAACATGGCGGCCACAGGGGAGGAGTGCTGGTAGTAGGCTGAGAAGGTGTAGTTCTCCCTCAGGAGGTGGGTCTTGCTTGTGGTAGAGTTGGGCCAGCTGCCGTTGGAAGGGCCTAGGGAAGGGAAGACAGAAAAATTAAGCTGGAAGAGGATAAAGCGATTATTCCCTTCATATCTTAATCCCCTCGGAGGTGGGTTTTCCTATTTATGCCAGTGCCCAGCCTGGCTGGGGTGTGTCCTGCTGGGATGATCTCAGTGCCCCAACAAGTCTTCTTCTCCTTGGGTTACACAGCCCAAGGTACTGCAGCACCTTGGCTGAATTATTATTTTATTTCATTCTTATTTATATCATTATTTTGATGAGGAATTAAAGCAGCCCAGAAGATATTCTGTTCTCATGGGATTTTTTTTTTTTTTCAGGAATGACGCAAGGAAGAGGAATCCGTGTCCCAACACCGCAACACTCCGGCAGTGCAGGAGCTGTATCCGTGCAGACACCGGCACAGCAGCCTGGCAGCACCCCTGCTCCCGGGTGTCTGCTGCTGCTTCTCCTTGCATTCTGAGGTTTGTGGTTTGAGATCCCCTAAAATCTTCTTCTCCCTGGCAAAGCCACGGTACCCAAGGGAGTTGGGCTAGGGAAGAGGAGACCCTGCCCTCCTCTTACACATAAAGTGGTAATTATACATAATTATCATCATTATCTGGGGCCCTGAGAGCTTCTGATGGGGGGGGTGGGCATTTTGTCACTACAGATTTAACGGGGGGAACAGGTCTCTGCAGCACCCACCATCAGGTTTCCCCAGCTTTATGCAGGCAGGAGCTGCCTGCAGCGGTGACGGGACTTATGCCTGGCAAAACCCCGGCTGCAATTTTAAGGCAGAAAAAGGCATATTTTAGCTTTAAGGCTCAGCCTAACCACCTGCAGGTCAGCCCCGCTCTGCGAAAGCACTGCAAAGCCCCTGCATGGTGGGCGGCTGTATCATCCCCCCATCCCCGTGCCGGTGCTCAGCTCACCGGCCAGGATGCTTTTCCCAGCTGCTGGGACCACCGGCTTCCCCGAGTCTCCAGCAGGCACGGAGGCCCTGTCCGGCCTCTATACCCCTGTCCTGGCTGCAGGATTTGGCCAATGCGTTTCCAGAGGGGCTTCGGAAAGGTGCTGGGGGGGGGTTGCAGCACTGGCACGGGAGAAGGAGCCTCTGGGAGAGGCAAGGAAACGGGCAAGGGCTGTTGGGGCAAGATGCTCCGGCTGGTCGGCACAAACCGCCTTCGTTAGCAGAGGCGATAGCAAAGGCTGTAATGAGATTGCCCAAAACCTGCGATATTAAGCCGGAAACTTTGCTGGACTTTATCTCTTCGGGCTGCAGTGTCTGGCAGCATTAGCAGGGAGGTGGGTATCCTATGGATGAGGAATCACGGGCAGATTCGGAAGCGAGGTGGAAGATGAGGAAAGGGAAATAAGGGGC
>NW_010544542.1:0-6264 GCF_000687285.1 Phaethon lepturus
GGCAGGACTTGTGACCCCGCAGGGGACCCATGATGGAGCAGTTCATGAAAAACTGCAGCTCGTGAGAAGGACCCCCATTGGTGAAGGTCATGAAGGATTGTCTCTTGTGGATGGGACCCCACACTGGAGCAGGGGAAGAGTGTGAGAAGGAAGTGACCACAACCCTCATTCTCTGTCCCCTTGCACCACTCTGGGGAAGGAGGTAGAGAATTCAGGAGTGAAGTTGAGCCCAGGAAGAAGGGAGGAGTGGGGGAAAGGTGTTTTAGATTTGGTCTTATTTCTCATTATCCTACTGTGAGTTGATTGGAAATATATTAATTTCCCCAAGTAGAGTCTGGTTTTCCCATGATGGTAATTGGTGAGTGATGTCCCTGTCTTCATCTCAACCCACAAGCCTTTCATTGTATTCTTCCCCCCCCATCTGGTTGAGGAGGGGAGTGATAGAGTGGCTTTGTGGGGCCCCGGGCATCCAGCCAAGGTCAACCCACCACAATAAACCCACTATACTGCTACTTCTTAGTAGCCCTATTACAGCATTAGATCAAAATTAGTACTCATTTGTCTACAAACAAGCACAACTCTTAAAATGCTTGAATTCTGAGTAATGAAGACAGGACACCAAAAAGCAGGCTCTTTTAGATAATTCCAAGTTTTGAGATATATTGTTCTAGATAAGATCTTCAACTGCCTTAGATACATGCTATAGCACAACTCTAACTGAAGAGTAAAATGGAAACACAAAAATTATATATTTGCAATGTTTTATGCAGTAGCTCAGTGATCACAGTTATCTTAGAAGCATCTTTTAGATCTACAAAGCAATAAAAGTGACAGCAAATCATATCAGTTTCAACTCTATTTGGATCGTATTTTGAATTATCTGTTAATAAAGTGACAATGACAATCACCTATGCTACTTATACAATATTGATTTCAGATACAATTCTTCCTGAAAATTCTTTTCCTTTATGTTTTTAAATATTTTAGCTATCAAATTACATATGCACTTCATCTACACATAGATTTTAAGACAAATCTCATAGTACTAAGAACCTTAGGTTAGTTCTCATACCAATCTATCTTAAATGTATTCAGTGAAATCACTTCTCTCTTACACCAATAAGTAAGACGTAAGGTATTAGAAGCTGGCAAATTACATGGTATTCTGTCCCTAGGAAGAACAACACAGAACTCTGACACAGAGATGCCAGAAGATAGCAGCTCTTTGGGGAACCATTCTTCCTAAACAACAGAAGCCCTTTACAGCTCAGTTGGAACTTCTATGATACCTTTCATGATAGATGCTAGTCACAGCCACAATTTTAAGTTTTTCATGTTGCTATGACTTTTACAGGGCACTACTTAGACTTAAGGGTTTATCCTCAATACCCCAGAAAGAATTTTTAAAGGGAATCTTACAAAGGTATGCTCTCTTGGCCCAAAGGTGGGTTCATAATGTAGTCCTTAGTGATTGGTTTTACCCACAGTAGAACCATAAGTAAAGGAGCCAAGAAGTTTATGTGTAGCAATGTTCTGGAAGAGGGAAGAAAGAAAAAAAAAAAAAAAGGAGTGGGTTATTAAATACAGTTATCATACTGTTGGAACTGGGGGTAGAGATTACAGAAGAGTAATACAAATTTTAAAATAGGGGAGGAAAGGTAAATAAGAGAATTACTTCCCTTTTTTTATAAGTATGACTTAAGTCTCAACAAAACAGTAATATTACTTACTGTGAAATCACACTGGTTATGGTTTAAAAAAGTGCTCTTTGGAATAAAGTTTTTCAGATATTCAAACAAACTAACCAAAGGAACTACATGCATTATACCACACTATAGTAAGAGACAGTTGTTGAACATTTCCATACAATGGCATAATACCAAACTGTAGTAGCCATTACTGTTATTAATCTAGAGGGTAAGTATCTTAGATGGATAATTATGGAAAATATGTTGCTATATTAGTGATTTTTTTTTTCTTTATGAAAAATGTACTCAGATTAATTTCTATTATCTATACAGACCAGAAGAAACACTTTTCACAGGTCAGATCATCCAGTTTAATGAAGATTTTTACTTAGGAACCTTGAGGAGCAGTCCAAAGCATTTCAGTAACTTGTGAAATGAGCTTCTACTTATTTAAGACAGCCTATTGGATTAGTGGAATGGAATGTGACAGAGTGGCAAGAACCACTTTGTGTTTATTTGAGTAGAGGTAGAAAGGCTGAAAGACTCTTGAAGCAGGCTCTGGAAATGGAGTGAATGTGGAGGGTACGAATTGATTAAGAGAACTCCAAAATGTATATGGGGAAGGATGCTGCTAAAGGAAAACTAAACAGGCAATCGAAATTAAAGTTGACACCAGATGATTTTAATTCTATTTTATCAAAAAAAACTTATTCTCTATTTATATATGCAAGATTCACATTAATAATTTTGACCACATTACCAAAGTGGCAATTCATCATTTGCCTAATCTCCAACTATATTTTAAGTCACTGCTCCTTATAAGTCTCCCATTCTGTAATTATGGTTTGTGCCTTTTTTCTTTTACAAATGTATGACCTTATATTTACCCTATATGGACAGGCATTGTTTTCCCTGCACCCAAATTAAACAGCTTTGTATCAATGATATGTCATCCTTGTTTACTGAAGGGGTTTACATCCCCTTCAGTCACTGTCAAACAACTGCAAACAGTCAGTAATGATCTACTCATTGACAAAAAACATGCTACTAAGGGCAAATAATGATCTTTTCAGAGCCCATTAGAAACAATCATTCAGCAACGACTCTCTGTTTATAATTGCATTACCTAACTACATTGATATCTGACCAAGTTTTAATCCATTTAATGTTATTTTTATATTGTTACAGTTTAATAGTCAAAGTATTGGTAGACCTTCAAAAAGAATTTGCTTGGTGCTGCACAATGTTATCTTTAATAATCAGATTTAATATCCCCTAAACATCAAGTTAGACAAGATTTATTTTTTTCATAACCCCATACTAGTGGTTATTAATTACTCTCTTAGTTCTTGATTAATGAAGTCCTGTTTCAGAGATTTTATATTTCTGTTTAAGATCTCATGTCCACAGATCAAGATAGATGTTGGAAAATTAGAGAATAGTTACAGAAAAGGCACAAGAAATTTTAAAACATTGAAATCCATAAAAATTAAAAACTCAGGAGTTTAAGAGGTGACTTTTCAGACATAGACTGAAACTTAATAGCAGATACAACAAAAGTCAATAGCTTGCAGCTGTAATTGGATGCATTCAACTACAATGAGAGTGCAAGTCTAATACAAAGTAATTAGTTAACAATTTACCAAGAGTAAAAGATCCACTTTTAAACATAGTTTAATCTTTTAAACAGGGTATATTTGGGAAAAAAAAATACACTTCAGTTTGAGCATAAATAATTTACATATCAGAAAATCTAATGTCTCTCTTATGAAAGTGGCCAGACTAAATGATCACAATGGCCTATACTGCAGAATTTGTGTCATTAACATGCATTAAATATTCAGAGGTTATGATCTATGAGAGACATTACCGTTCTTCCCTCAACCGGAGAATGATGAAGAGAAATAGTTAAATATAAGAGAACATTTTACTTCTAAACTCAAGAACAGCTGAAAAAGAAAATGTTCCTTTAACCTCTGAGCCTTATTATATATTCTGGGTCATTACAATGTAAGAAATACTGAAATACTGAAGAGGACAATTTTAATTTACTTTTCATTTTAAAGCCATAAAAGCACTTCCCATATGGTACTCTAAATTCAATATTTATTAACAGAAGTTTTCACTGAGTTTTAGATTCCCTTTTAATGTATTTCAAATTGACTGCCTTTCTGAAGCTATTTCTTCATTTTCTGTTTTTTCTTTGTATCTTAACCTAATCTTATTAACAAAGGCCCATCTAGAAAAAAAAAAGTCTGTCACTGCACCTCTTCTTCCAGACAGTTATTTGACTTTCCAAAAAGATACAAAGGAAAGGAAACAAGAAGTAGAAACATTCATGGTGGATCTCTCACATGAAGAGATAAAAGGAATGCTTCTTTAACTCATATTCCACTTTTGAGAAAAAGAATGTAATAGATAGGCAGAGGGCAGGTCAAGCACAAAGAGGCAGGTCATGAGTCTGCTGGAGATAAAAAAAGCAGGTAGCAACAGAAGTCTTACTCAGTCACTACCTTCTTATTGGAATAGTTTGCTTTGTTTATTTTCAGCCATTAACCTGACATTTAAGACTGAGTAGCATATACCTATGTGTATATTTTTTCTCTTACTGTGTTATTTTTTCTGTTGCTAAATTCAGAGCATCCAGATGCATTTGAGCCAGTCGCAAGCCAGGGAATGTCAAAAAAGCACCAATAAGTGAACACAGAACAGCCAGGAACAATTTGAAGGTTAGTTTAGACACAGGACCCCTAAAAGAAAAGAAAGGAAATAAGCATTAAGCGGGGGAAATCAGAAACTACTGTCAAATCAATAGTATCTAACATTTAATCAAATTAAAATGAAAAACAAGTCACCTATTTATTTACTAAAAAGAATAAAAAGCTCTTCAATATAAGAAAACCAAAACCTAAGCTACTTCCTACAAGATGTTAAATTTGTTAGCAAAGCAAAAAAACCAAAAAAGAATAACTTTATATTGTGATTAACAAGTTATGCAATAAAAATAGCTAGTAGAATGAATTCAATAATTACACTTTCAATAGAACAGATACATCACAAGTTTAACTGGTCAAAGGCAAATATTTATTTTTAAGTTATGCTATTCAAACTACCAACACCATCAACTCAATCACTGCTGTAAACAGACAAAGCACTGTGAATGTTTAAAAGAAAATGGACACAAACAGAAAAATTAATACAGAAATTAGTAAATTCAGAAAAGTTAATGAAAAAGAAAGGGAAGAAAGGTTAAGAAACACATGTGATTCAGTTGAAGGGTTTCTTCCTCATTAAATATCCATATCTATAAATGACACATTATTCTTAGTAGATATTTGAAACTTCTGTTCCTCAAAAATGAAAAAAAATCTATAATTCTTACATAATACTTGAGAATTTCCAAATAAGAAATTCAAATTTGTATTCCCACAGCGATGACATACACCACAAAAGCATTTTAGATCATGTGTTTAAGGCAAGGCTTATAACAGAATTCCATTTACAATATACAGAGGCTGTCTATGACAGTGATTGTATATATAAAGTAATATCATAAGATATGGAACATTCCTTTGTCAGTCTATACAGTACTTGGACGTACTGTAGCAAGCAAAAGTATATGCCTAATAGGAAAATACTATTATAGCCTGAAAACATGACTGAAAGCCAAAATTTACTCCTAATTCCAACTTGATTTCAGGCTCCATCTACAGCTTTTGCACTCATCCTCCGGCATACCACAGGAACTGCAATAAAAACTTAGCTCCTGTTTCAAGCAACCTTTTAAAAGCTGAAGGGACTGTTTAAGAATTACCATGAGAAAGACTTCTATAGTTTTAAACTGTATTATATGTACCGGAATAATTTTGGAATAAAAAGGGAATACACAAATGCATCTTAAGTTACTTTGTCAATAGCGAGAGATTATTTTCATAGAATCACAGAATCTTTGTGTTGGAAGGTACCTTTAAGGTCATCTAGTCCAACCCCCCTGCAATGAGCAGGGACATCTTTAACTAGATGAGGTTGCTCAGAGCCCTGTCTGACCTGACCTTGAATGTTTCCAGGGATGGGGCATCTACCACCTCTCTGGGCAATCTGTTCCAGTGTTTCACCACACACTGTGAAAAATTTCTTCCTTATATCTAGTCTGAATCTACCCTCTTTTAGTTTGAAACCATTACCCCTTGTCCTACTGCAACAGGCCCTGCTAAAAAGTGTGTCCTCGTTTTTCTTATAGGCCCCCTTTAAGTACTGGAAGGCTGCAATCAGGTCTCCCTGGAGCCTTCTCTTCTCCAGGATGAACAACCCCAACTCTCTCAGCCTGTCCCCATAGGAGAGGTGTTCCATCGCTCTGATCATTTTTGTGGCCCTCCTCTGGACCTGCTCCAACAAGTCCATGTCTTTCCTGTGCTGAGGGCTCCAGAGCTAGACACAGTACTCCAGGTGGGGTCTCACCAGAGCGGAGCAGAGGAGCAGAATCACCTCCCTCGACCTGCTGGCCATGCTTCTTCGGATGCAGCCCAGGATACAGTCGGTCTTCTTGGCTGCAAGCACACATTGCCAGCTCATGTCC
>NW_010544543.1:0-9913 GCF_000687285.1 Phaethon lepturus
AAAATTCCTGTCGAAATTCCTGTGCAAATTCCTGGCCATTCCCATGGCTACCTGCCTCCGGAAAGTTTATCAGCTCACTGTCTGGTTGATATATGGGGCACTGTATAAAACCTACAGCTCTGAGGGATGTGGAATGAACTGTCAGAAGTCCTGAGTAAGTGCAATTAAGTATTGCTAGATTGGAGGCACTGGTGGCCTTAGCCATTGGCTTTCTCATCAGAGTGAGAAAAGCCCAGGGCAAGCAGCTCTTCTACTCACAGAGCAGTTCCAGGGCTTTTTTTCCCCCTCTATCTACAACATTATCTGGAGTTTTACCTGTGGCTCTTTGATTCCTGTTATGTCCCAAAGATGGGTTTGTGGTGGTGTGCTAGCGGGAAGAGAGGCACCATTAAAACACAGCAGGAGTGTTACCTGTGATCCTGCCAGCCCCTGGGCTATGGAGTTGCTGGGAGCAGGTTGCCGGCACTGTTGTGGTGTCCATCCCATCCGTCCATCCCATGTCCATCCCAAGCAACACAGCAGAGGGCTGAGCCTGTTTGACCAGCCTCAGCTTGCGGTTTTACCGAGGAGGCTGAAATCTGAGCCAGATCCTGGCATTTCCATCTGTAGATCACTGAGCTTTAAAAAAAAAAAAAAAAAGAGAAAGGAAAAGTATGTTATTTATATTTGTATAAATATATAAACATTTCTATTTTTTATTTTATATATTTGTATGTTATTGCACTCCTTGTGCAAATAGTAGCCTTTTTTCTACACTGGTATCGGCGATCACGGACTTCAGTGAAGTCAGTAAAAGTGCTCTGTACCTCTATAGGCACAGAGAACAAGGCTTTGGTTTAACTTTGCAGCTGTTTGGGGAATACCTTGCTGCTTCTAAACAAATGTGGGCTTCTCTGTATATGCACAGCAGGTATCAACACAAATCAGTCTCAGTGTTGGATTTTTAACTTCCAAAACAGTGTCAGTCAGCTGTCGGTGTTTAGCTACCATCTTTGTCTCTGGTTTAGGGGGAGATCTTGACGGGATCATTTTCCCCTCACTGTGCCATAGTCTCCCCACCAATAGATAGGAAATAGGTATTTTTTTTCCTCTCCTCTTGTGAAACGCTAGAAAAGCACTCTTGAGGAGTGCCGTAGGAGACAGGGTGTTAAAGAACATACTGCCTATATACAAGAGGTGATAGAGATGCACCTGCTTCTGGCATGAAGCATCTCTCCCCCTTTACATTTCCCAATGTACACAACAGTTTCTTTCAAATACATAAGTTGTGTAGAAAATACAGGGTCTCCAAAGAAAGTGAAAGCAAAACTGCTGATGGTGCAATCTACTTTCCTACGGGCAGTGTAATAACCTTAGTTTTATGAAAAATGCCACATATCCGTAAGCCTAGAGGGTTAGATTTGCAATAAAGCTTCATACTGGTAATAGTGAAAAACGGTTAAAGACCATGGCCCTCCGTGAATGCTGTGGATACCCCAGGCATAGACTGCACAGGGGAGTTGTAAGCTGGGGTGTAAGTTCATAGTATCTTTGGACGCACCTTCACATTTTTAACACATAGGCAACTGTATGTTCTTTTTTTTTGTACTCCAAAGTAATCAGAAAGGATGCTGCTGTAGTTTGGGAGTTGTAATCATGCTACCACAGGGCAGACACCAGGTTATCTGTCCCCGTGCGTGCAGTCGTGCCCTAGGAATACCCACAAACAGGTTGAACAAACCCTTCCCAGAGCTAGGGCAGGTGCAAAGAGGATTAGATAAGCTTGCCCATCGTTGTTGTGCAAGTTTCTTTCTGAGTTCTGGGTTCAAAGCCACACTCAGCCAAAACCACAGGATCGAAACCCCTCGGTGGCTGGACTCCATCCCTGCGGCGCGGTATGGCAGTCAGCACGCCGCGCCTGCCGCTGACTCACCGCTTCCCCATCCCACGACCTCCGCCCTCGCCTTCTGGCACGGGCGACTGTTTCTGGGGCCTCCACGCTCTCCTCTTGCTCTGCCTGTGCCCGCCAGCGAGTTCGGGACCGTGGCCGGGCACCCGGGGGCAGGATGCGTGTTTGTGAGGACGCGAAGTGGGGGGCTGCTTGAGCAAGGGGTCTGTGGAGCGCCGGGGCGTACGCAAGCCGGTTCGGAGTGCTACACAGCTGGATGTGGAGGTGCTGGTACCGTGGTAAAGCAGAAGGGATGAACGCCCTCCCCGTCAGCGCTGGGAGCTCTGAATGACGTGCAAGGTGA
Organism: Phaethon lepturus; assembly: GCF_000687285.1. Classification (NCBI taxonomy): domain Eukaryota; kingdom Metazoa; phylum Chordata; class Aves; order Phaethontiformes; family Phaethontidae; genus Phaethon; species Phaethon lepturus. Next base: position 2,232 of record NW_010544543.1, read on the forward strand.
AGGAACCAGGCTTTGATTTTCCTCTGTGTTTCTATGTTGTTCAAATTTGGGTTCCAGTTACGATGCCAAAACGCGGGAAGGGCTGAGCTTCTGTCTTACCTCTGGCAAGGGGCACTGCCTCTGTCTCTCCTCAAACGAGCGCTGTAACCCGAACGATGCGAGGCAAACAGCATTTTATCACTCCTCCTGTAGACCCAAACCATTTCTATCACATTTCCTCTTTGTCTAATCTTCTCTGTTTCATGTTGCAATCCTTGCTGTGCTTCCCTATTTCCAAATCAAAGCACAATCTTTCTGCAAAGAATCTGAAAGCTGCCTCCTTTTTGAAATGCGGCCTGCTTTAAACAAAGAGCGTCAGTTGGTTGTTAACTCATTGGGTTGTTAATCGTTAGCTGGAAAGTAACCGATGCCAAAATCATTGCATTCATAAAGCTCTTGCAAGTGTCAATCACTATTAAATAAAGTTTCTTCTGAGTTCACACATACTATTGCAAGTATATGGGCAATAGGGTGTAGAACAAGCCAGGCGAGAAGCAAAATGTGTACGAATGACTGGTTTTGCAGGAAAGGCACCAGTACAAAGCTTAGGAAACCTGGGTTCACGTCCCTGCCTTGCCACAGAAAATGGCACAGACAAGTTAACAACAGCACAGCCAAGCAGGTTGTTTCTAGTTGCTGTGGAAAGCTGTTCTGTGCTTACTGGTTTCCACTGGGATAGCCGAACACCCCCTTGGGTTGTGAGGTCTTGCAGCAGGATCTGCCGTGGACGATCTTTGGGGAGCTATGGCAAATTTCTGGGGTTTTTCTGTGTGTTTGGTTTACGCCTCCATTTTGATAGAGTTGGGCAGTTGTGCATGGACAGTTGTGCTGCCAGAGCCCTGGCGAGGGGGGAGGGAAGGTGCCGGTCGGCCGGACGCCTAACCCAAAGCTCCCGCAGCCCACGGGGCTCCCTGCCTCCGCTCCCCATCCTACGCAGCCCCACGGCCCTGGGGAAGCGCTGCCGGTGCTACGTAGGTCTTTGTGCTCACCGATGGCACAACTCCTGCCAAGGATGGGCAACTGCGTTTCGTGCTCCAGCTGTGCCCGTGTGAAGCAAGAGCCAAGTCCCGCCGCCGGAGCGGGTGAGCGGCGCTTGCTGTGAAACCCCGGGGCTGGGGGAGATCCAGGAGTCCCCAGGGTGTTGATTGTGACAAGTCCTGGGTTTCTGCTTCAGATCATGGCTTTTGGAAAAGCAGTTTGAAATGCACTGCTAAAGGGTCTGTAGCTTTAGTATTAATAAATAGATAGAACTGTTGTAGCCCACTCTGGAAGAAAATGTGCACATGGTATAACCTACAGAGATCTGGGACTCTACCTAGTCCAAGCACATCAGACTTTGCATCCCAAAGTTCCCATTGTATGAGCAGATGCAAAAGGAAGAGGATGGCAGATCTGGATAATAAGGATGCCCTGCGTTTTCTAGTAGAAGACTATTTTAATTTGCTCCTACTTCTGCAAAGCTTTAAGTCTCTGGATTGAACCATTGCATGGCAAAATGTCTGCCCGAGGCATGTGAATTGTTCTGCATTTACCTGAGTAGAGGCCCCAGAGTTGCTTAATCTAAGATGATGTGACCGTTTCTGAAAATCAAAGTTTGAGAACTCGCTCTTTTCAAATTTTTGCAACTTCTTCCTAGGGCAGTGACTTGATATTTAGCAGGGAAGTGCGTCTTGTGCAGGGGTACCCAGGTATAAACCTTTGAAAATCGGTTTTCCATGCGCGTAGTGGAGACAACAGCTTTTAACGCCCAAGTCCCAGGAAACCCCCTGTTCACACTGCGTGTGCTCCAATCTGAGCAAGACTTTAGCTGCAGGTGTGATAGCAGGCTGCTGGCTGCCCTGCCCCTGTGATTTGCTCAGCTACTTCGTGGAGCAGAAGTCTGTGCGGTAAATCTCATGTGCTACCCCTCCGAGTGACACACGCGTCAGAAGGCTGCCACATGATGGAATTTGGGGTTGGGTTTCAGTTTGCATCCAAAAAACCCTAAAGCATAAAAACAGACTCAGAATAAATACAAAGTGTGTAATTGAGGTAGTGCCAGCTTTATAGTCTGCACAATCATAATTTGCCTTCTGGTATGTATTATTATAGTAGTGTATGTATAATGTATAGTAATGTATAGTAATGTAAAGTATGATCCTGTTTTTTTGACACATTCAGTACGGTTGATTTTTTTTTCCCTTTACCAGATATGAAAAACGGGGTGGTCACTGAGCAATTTACTTTAGGTATTAATTTTTTTCTCCTGCTGTTTTGTTGTAAATGGTTCATGCTCTTGCATTTTTTTTCTCTGAAGAGAGATTTACTGCTCTTTGGCTTTTTAATGGTGTTGGTCTATAGTATTTAAATAACTCTCAAGCATTAATGAGATAGTTTGCACAACAAGCATTTGATACTTATTTACTAAAAAAATAGGGACACAGAATGTAAATTAAGAAGTTTACCATAGTTTTGAGTGTATAATTTAGGCTGTCAGGGCCAGGCACAGGTGAACTGTTTTAGTTAAAGGTTGTCTTCACTGAAAAGTGTGCTTTAGGATTAACAAGCTCTAGCTATAGATTCATGTCAAGCTTAGCAGGTTATTTTGGGTGAACAGAACTAAACATATTCAAATAAGTTGAAGTGTTATTTCCATATTTTCCAAATAATGCAACCACATTTTTTTGCTTTAGAATGACATTTAATTTAAAAATTTGACCAAATTTAACATTAAAAAATGGGGTAGAGAATCCAGACATTGAATGGCTTTTTTTGCACTTCAGCTAGCAGTATGAGTCAGTCACACTGCTTGCCTTATGACTCTATTTTCCAGAAAATTTGGTTTTGCTCAAGATCCACATTTTCAAAGTGTATTTCCCAGCAAGACCAGTTGCAGCTCTAAGTGTTCTTTCCTTCTGCAAGCAAATTGCAGATCAGAAAATGTTCCCACCCCAAAATAAGGAACATGCAGTTGGTGACCATCTGTACAAAGCTTGGTTTAAATGACTTGGCCAGTGATACACAGGATCCATGTGCAGAGCGAGGACAGAAAGCAGCAGTCAAGAGCCTGTTTATCTGCCTGAGCTTCCCCTTTCTCGCAGGGCATCAGGCTCCATGTCTCCTCCAGCATCACCGGGAGGCTGGCGGGGACAGCAGCCACCGTCGGTGCCCAAACCCAGCTTCTCTGCTGGAGCAGGGCCACCCTCTGCACCGCACAGTGAGCGAAAGAGGCCCATGAGGGTTTGGGGCAGTGCGGGATCCAATCTGCAGCACCCAACTTCCAAATATTGGGTGCTCCAGGGGACCACTGACCCTTCTCAAGGGGGAGCAGCACATTGCAGTGCTCCCTTTCCCATGCGCTGGTCTGCAGCATTCTTCTAGACCCAGGCTGGCACCTTCACCTAGTGAAACACCAAGTTGAGGGCAGTGGCACTTCTTGTCAGGACGGAGGGTACTCAGGGAAACCACCACCGTGCTTCAGTGCCTTCTGGACCAAAGAGCCTGCGTCAGACTGCGTGCCTGGGGGCAAGCGGCTGGAGTGGCACCAGCCCTCTGCTGCCACATGGCTGGAGAGCTGTGGGGCTGGGAGGAGAAACCCCAAGAAGAGACACTCTCACCACCAATGGCTGATTAGGTTTTGGGCTGGGAAAGGGGAATCCCGGGTTGTCATCTCTGCTCCATGGTCCTTTTCTATGTTTTATCCACAGCCCTGCACATCTGTTGGGTAAAAGAGGTAGGAGTAAATGCCAGCTTGGGAGCCACCCATGCTGTGACTTGCACTGGTTTAGGGGCTGGTTTCAGGTTCATTCTGGATGCAATGGTCCCACACATGTCCCCACTGGCAGGCTGGAGAGCCGGTGAGCCTGGCCCAGCGGGGCAGGTGACCAGCGTCTTGCAGGGCTAGCCTCTTTCACTGACATTGTTACAGCTGGAAAAAGAGCCTGTGGAAAAGATAAATGAGGCTGGTGTCCTCAGCATGATAAGAAAAGATAGGAGGATAAAGAAGGAAGAGATTACAGAAGACAAATAGTGAGGATAATGTTGAGGACTGGGATACTGCCCTTGCTAGGTCTCCTAGCGTTAGACATTTCCTCGCTTCAGGAATAATTCCTGTGCTCCAGCACAGCTCTGAGCACCACACTACACCTCTTCTGGAGATCTGTTTAATAAAAGTGGTTTGTAAAATCAGGAGTCCAAGGTAGCAATCCACCCAGTGCAGCTGGGGCGTTTGGCTCTCCTTTCCCTGGTGGATGATAATTGCAAGGGATAGTTACCCGAAGCTAAGCTGTTTTCAGGTGAGGAACCGGACATTGATAGGAGACTGAAATGATGGGACTGTGGACTCGGAGGAGCCCACCACACAGTGCTGTCCCTCTGCTTTGCACTGTGCCTTCAGGCAGGCACAGCCATGCCAGGGGGCTGCTTCCCCTCCTCTAAAGCCATCCCAAAAGCCTCAATGATTTGAAAGGTGCAGGATCAGAGCCTGAATGCATTAAATGTCCCAGCCAGCATGAACTGGTAAAGGTTCGGTTCTTTCAATGCACTGTTCGGAAGCAGAAGCGGACAAATGAAAGATGCCCCTTGCACTGGGTACCACAGACATGGGAGGGAAAGGCAGCCCCTGGTCAACCAGCTTGAAATTCGGAGTCAGAAACGAAGCACACAAAGCAACCTCCCTCACACGTAGCAAATGGGTGAAGATAAGGATGAAACCTACCATCCCAAGTAGGCTGAAATGTGGCGGATCATGCTGCAGCCTTCGTTGAGCAAGCCCATATTGTGAACATGCTTATGAAAACTAGTGGGTGGATGATTCACAAACAGAGAAAAGGACCAAAAAAATAATAGCAGAAGAAGAGTTTTCACCCTTCTAATGGGAACACAGCATTTAAATTCTTTTCCTAACCCAGTGTAGTAGCGGTACATTCCCTTTCATGCACCTGCACCCGTGCTAGTTTCTCTGTTCTTCTGCAAGGTCACCGGCTTTGAGGAGGACCTACAATGTGTGACAATAGCTTTATAACTCACAATGGTAATTTTTCAAAAAGTGCAGGACTGACGTTGTTATTTCATGTCTGTCCATTCTTCTGTTCATTTAATGGGACAATCAGAGGGAATGCAAGCTGCCTTCTTTTCAGTTTCAAAGCTTTGGTCAGGTCTACAGTGCAAGCGTTGGATGGCCCAGTTGTGTCGGCCAGAGCATATTTACTCCTTCTGTTCTGCCCCTCAAACAAACAAAACTAGGGGTCATACCCAACCACCTTACCAGGAAAACCTCCTCATGAATCCGCAGTTGTACTGGCAAATGCCCTACCGTGGAGAGAATTTATTTTACTTGGGGATGGAGGCCCTGAAGAAGCTCTGCTGGCCAGATTGTGCCTGTATAGGTTGTACAATGGTACGATGTGCAGGGAAAACGCAGCCTGTGTTTTATGTAAGCCACTGCAGCCTGCAGCAGTGACCATCCAGCAGCGGCTCACAGCCACCTCCACTGTCTAACGGTGGCAAGGAAAGCTTGTGTCTGCACTGGTTGTGCCTAATTACTTGAAATTGGTGAAAATCAGCACATGGTTTTCTGGCTTTCAAAGCTGAACTGGCGTCAACCCCCTGGGAGATAGCATGCAGTATTATTGTTGTACTTGAGCAGGTTTTCTTCTCTGTATTCTCTCTCTGTTTGGACTTTGATTTAATACTCCTTCTCTCCCTCTGTTTTGGTTACTCTGTGTCTTAGTGCTTAGAGATTTCTTGCCCATATATTGAAAGTCTTTAATGAAGAATTTCAGCAGCACTCAGAGTTACCAGTAAAAGCCCTCTGCAGATTTTGACAGAAGAAGGAGTTATATGAAATTACCTCTAATCTCTTTATCCTTGTCACACCACTCTGCTATGCAGTAATACACCAAAGAATTTCCAGAAAGCAAGGGTTGGCGACTTACAATACCTACCAACTTGGTTGAAAAAATAAATAATAAAGGAATTGTGAGGTGAATTCAATCTGCTGCCATGTTAGCTGAGGGACAAAGGAGGGGAAAAGTGGAGAGAGAAGGCTGGAAAAAGTAAATGCTTTCCCAGGTTTTTTTTGTTTGTTTTTGTTTTTAATAAAACCTTAAGGCCAAGCTAACCATTTCCCTCAAAAGTTTAGATCATGTTCTGAAAGTTAAAAAATGAAGCGTTTTGGTTGACTTTATCATGGTGGCTATCAATGGCACATTGTTAATCCCTGCTAGAGTGGCAAAGCTGCAAAACAAATAACAGTACGTCCTTGAGTGCACCAGTTATGTGCCTGACAGGTTTTCATTTTTCACCCCGTTGCATAACGCTGGCATGCACATACAACACGTAACGTATGAAACTTTCTGGGTTGGGCTTGATCCTGCCTCCATTCAAGTCAAGGGCAATACTCTTCCAGTTCTCAAAAGAGGCAAGGTCATGGCATGTGCTGGAGCCAACTGCAGCCCGATGGGGAAGGCAGGCAGCAGTATTTTAGAGCAGGTCAGCTGTCTCCCTCTCCAGACCAATCCCCCGTGCAGTTCTGCAAGGACTTACCTTTTGAAATCCCATGGCAACTAATGGCTTTCACCATTTGCCTGCTGTTTTCTCAGATTTATTTCCTTGAAAGAAGAAAAAAAAAAAAAAAAAGAAAAAAAAGAAACCACAGCTATTATTTCCTCCTGAGATATACACACAAAGAAAAAAATATATTGATTTTCTTGTACTGCGTGTTTGTCAGTCTTAGCCAAGCATTGTGTGTAGGTGTTATGTGATTTTAAAAAATAAGATGAAATGTGGGTGGGACTGAAAATGTAGTTGCTATTATTCATCTATTTATGCCATCATACACGTGTGATCAGGCTGTGATCTTGTGCAGCAGCCTAGGAACCTACGGAGTGCTTGAATCATCCTTCTGTAAAAGGGCCAGGAGATGTGTTATTCAATCCTTCTACTAGATCAGCAAGATCGGTATATACTAAATTTATATTTCATACCTACAGCCAGCATCAGCCCACACATGTGATGAAACTTCAGCATAGAAATCCGTACCGGTGCTTTTTTTCCTTACAATATGCAAGCTCATCAGATTTCCAGCTCGGGGGGGTGGGTGGGGGGTGGGAATTGTAAACAGCACAATGACCAACAAGTGAACCTTTTGTAAAAATAAAACTGTTTGTAAGTTTGGGTCAAGTTTGCAAAATGATCTGATCTGTGTAAAATTAAAAATTCCAAGGGAAATATATCCGCTTTTCCTTTTGGAGCACCTTATGTGGAAATTGTAGGAAATTTTAAAGAAGCACTACAGAAAAAAAATCAAACTGAAATTATTTTTTTTTACTTTGTCAAGAAAAGCAAGAAAAAAGAATCTTTGTTATTGTTGTTTCCAGGGTCAATTTGTGATAGAAAGAAAAAAGGTTGTTTATACATCTCTACTTTTGATACATTCACCTTCTCAAAAGGAGTAAAAATGTGACACTGGCACTTGATGGCCAAGCCAACCTCAGCTGGTTTGAGTAGGGTTTTTTTACATTTTAATCCTGAATGCTCTTTCAGCTCCATGGAAACATATCTGTGACATACACAGACCATCCAAAAATATTAGGTATAGATCCCTTATCGCGTTTTTGCAGGCTCGACCGCATTCCTGCTTCCACAGAGACGAATTCTTCTAC
>NW_010544543.1:9944-42652 GCF_000687285.1 Phaethon lepturus
CTTCCACAGAGAGAAATTCTTCTAGCTGCAGGCAGTACAAACTTGTTGCAGTGCTAATTATTTGATCATCTGCCTCAATATTTCCAGATGTAAAAGATTTCTTTATTTCGGTTGTTAAAGAAGGAGTTTGGTTTTCTATCTCCGTTCCCCATTAGCTACATCTCTGCTAGTAAATTTAAACATGCCCCGAATCGCTCCCTGGCACGGAGGCTGACCACCTCCAGAGGAGGATGCTGTCTCGCCCGCCAAAACCAAATGACTGCACCCAAACTGCATGCTAGGAATGATCCGGAGCTCATCCTAACCCCCAGCCGGAGCTGGGGAGTGTGGTATTTACCCTCTGGTTTGGGCGAGTGGTATTTAAATGACGTGGGGCCGAAGTGCGTCAGAGGCTGTCCTGGCCCTTAAAGGGTGCAACCAGCTTCCAGTGCCCAGGAAAGATTGCTGACGTGATTTAACTTAATTTACTTCTGCAGAGGTAGTTTTTACATCTCCCCCTTCCTTACTGGCACTGATCAGCACAACAGCCTTCTTTTCAGAGGCTCCAAAATCAGGTGTATACTTATTATGTCCCCAAGCAAAGTATTTTCATCCAAATAAAAGTATAATTAGTGTTACCAGTATTAGCAAGCATTATAGAATGAGGCTGGTAGGGAAGAACGGAGCCATCAAGATAAAACCCTGGGATCTGTGGGACATCTGCCCAGGAAGAAGCAGTAAAACAAGGCAAAATGACAGGTAGCAGCAGATGCTGATGGTGAGGGCTGCTGGCTGCTGCTGAAACGGACAGGCCCCCAAGTCAAGTATTTCTGAGCAGCCATAAGACAGGAGTGTTTTCAGAAGGGGAGGAGGAGTCTGGAGGCTCTAATGGCCTATTTTTTGGTGGGTTTTTTTGGTAGGGAGGAAATATTTGTTCAGCGCAAGTATGCTGTGGATCTAAATTCCATTTTCCCTAATCTATCCTTACTGGAGATGCTATTGCAAGCAGTTCCTTATTGGTGGAAAAAAACAGTTGCCTTCTGATTCTCATAGAAACACGAAAGAAGCTGATTCTTTATAACCGAGAGCCCCTGGAAGGACAGGGTGGAAAGTCACTGAGAGACACTGACTTCCCAGCCAGTCAGTGGAACAGGAATGAGACTTGGCTGCTTTCTCAGATTAGTAGCAGACAATCCTTCTGAGGAAAGTTTAGAGTTACGTTGTCCTTAGCCAGCTTTTGGCCGTGTTTGTGTATACCTGTATACCCCATGGGCTAAGGTAGTAAACCTACAGAATAATAGAAAATACCTACATTTCCTCAACAAGAACAATACTGGAGATGAAATGATTTTAATTAAAGCTGGTTTTGCCTTCCCTATGCAGAACAAAGTCTTCTCCTGGCGATATTGAATTCAAGAGAGACTTTTTTCTATGGAATATACCTGATTTAACTGTCATCTGAGACTTTTGTTTCACAGATTAATTTTGTTATCCACTCCTTTCACCCGCACGCACTAGGGTAGCATTTTTAAGAATTAACAGCAACAACTTTGTTTCTCAGTTATGTCTAGTTTAACTAACATCTAATCCTCTTAGCTTTTATACCTTCACAAACAGGGATTTGTTTGGCTAAAAACTTTTAATTAGCCCAATCACATGGAGCAGGTATTTAACAACCCCAAGGCAAACCCGCTTCAGACATCAGAGGTGTCTCACCACCAGATTGGGAGAACTAATTCTAGGAGCCCTTTCCCGCAGGCTGCAGAACTTGAATAACAGGGTCGGTGAGCAGCTGGCACCCAGTTTTTCTACATAAGTGGGCAGCATTCTTTAATGTTAACTTGCTGGCTCCAAACGTTGTTTCATGATCCTTCACTAGCCCCCGGTCTCTGCTCTCCCTCCAAAACAGCCCCTTGGCTTGTGCTTGCACAAGTCAGTCCAGCTCTGAAGAGCGCCAGGGATCTTCTCATGGGTTTGGTAGGACAACTGAAGACCTGACAGGTCGCCGGCACAAATAAACACGTTAGCGGACCAAGCGAGGATTGAATCTGCTGAACTTTTGATCTTCGTAATTTGAATCCAGCAGCAAGGCTGCTCGAGCGGCGTAGGGGTCCTAACCCAGGAAGCATGGGGTCACTGCTGCGGGGCAGGCGAGGCCGGGGAGGGAACGCTGCTGCCCGTGGGACCCGTGCTCCTGTGGCGTGTGAAATCAAATGAGAAAAGGAGTGGCTGAGACAAAGAGGAAGAATGGACGCCAGTGAAAAAGCAAGAGTGAATGCTTGTGTAATACGCTAAACGCGTTAATTGTTAACCCGAGACCGGCTCTGCCGCAGGACCAGGCCCGCGGCCGTGCACGGCCCACCTGTGAGCGTAGATAAGTGATTCTCCCATCCAGGCTGTTCCTCCAACATTGTCTCTTGGCAGGGACCCTGTGGGGCTACGTGGAGCATTTAGCACTGCCCCTCAGGCAGGTCTCTGGGGGAAACGAGCAGTATTCTGCTGGGCTGAGACTGGAGGGGAAGCCTGTGAGTGGTGGCTAGCAGGGGTATCGCTTCGATGCGCTTTTCCAGCTGTAAAATCTTCCTCTAGTGTGTCTGTCACCATAGAGTTTTCAAGACACCCGTGCCAGCAGGAGTGACACTGACCAAGTCATCCCCATCGAGCGTGCTGCCGTGGAGTTATTTTTGACCTCTGTTCTCATCTTAAACTTGCGTTGGAACATCTCAAAACACAGTAGAAATAAATAGGTAAATAATCGAGAAGTAATATCGTCGTCTTCTCTTTAACTTTGATGTTGTAGAGAGGTGAGCCCTCAGCATCTACCATTTTCAGCCATGGTTTTGCAACACACTCCGAACTTGCCTAGACACCAGCTTGAACTGATTGCCGATTAACCTGAGGTATTCGATACATCTGTCCCCACATTCTCCACATACTCGTTCCTGGCTCCAGCTGCCCCCCTTTAGGATGCCAGTGCTAACGCTCAGAGCCGGGTGGCCCTGCCTCAGCGGGGGAGCAGATGCCTGGAAGGTCTGCCTAGTCAGCAGGGCATGACGTGCTCTTGGGATGCCATAGCGCACGCAGACCCATGAGGAGTAGAGCTGGCCAAGCTGTTTTTTACGGATGTGGTTACGACGAGCTGCTGTAAACAAGAAAAAAACCGCCCTCCCATCCCAGTACAGGAGGAAAACCAGGTAGCCAGACAGTGCACGTGCAAATGCAGGGTACCTGGTTTAAACCTATTTGGTCATGTTCTAGCTAGACATAAAATCAGTTTTTAAAGTCAGTCGTTCTGATGAGTGGGTGTAAGATCAATTGAAAGTATGTTGCCTGAACAAGACCTGCATGATCAGGCAGAATTTCCATTACAAACCACTTACTGAGAGAAGTTAAAACAGCAAAAACATGAAGTATTAGAAGTTGTTCCTTAGGAAGGCAGCTTTTAAAAAAATCTGCTGACCTCATCCTGAACTTTCAGCTTTCAGAGGGCAACTAAAAAGCTCAGAGAGTCCAGTCTCTTGGGTTTTTTATCTCACTAGCATCACGTGCAGACCTTTGCAGATAACAAGAAGTGTATGAGTGCTCACAGTGTTGGTGATGTTCATATCATTAAAAAGCCCGCTTTTTGGATGACTCTTACAGCTACCTGAAATTAAAACATGAGCCAAATGCAAATCTGGTAGAATGATGTGATGGAAGGAAAACGTGATGTCAGGTAGTATAACTAAAAGCTAGCAAGCGCATCTGAATAATGAGGGGGTCTTAGCTTTAATAGCCCAAGTGCAGTGCATCAAATAAAGCAAAATCTTCTTCTACTTCACAGAGTACCAAGAGACAGTAAAACTGGTATCTTTGGAAAAATTATTAAGTAGTTGGGGTACCTGAGAGCTGTGCAACAAAGCTGCTGAGGCTCCATAAATCCAAGGAGAAAATAATATACAATATTCATGAGAAGTAGACTTAAGTGGAGCCTGGATCAAGACAGAACCCTATTTTTTCCAAATGTCCATTAAACTTTAGGAACATACATGCTTTATTTTAGCAATCTGAGTTCCCTGAATGAGCACTCTTGCAGAGCAGGTCTGCCTGCAGATGTGCTTGTGGAGGGCAGGTGTTGGACTTCATGGTCAGGCAACTGTGTTGGGCACACACCCAAAGCGAGAGGGTGGGTTTCTACGTGTCTTTCTAGAGCATGGACACGCTGGTGACTAAGTATTTGGGATCACTGGCCCACACCAAGCTTTGCATGAATGTTGCATTCAGCATGTTCAATATCCAACCTGTGAGCGTGGGTCAAATTTTTGCAGTGGGGATGTGCAGGGAGCCTGAGCAACAAGAACATTTTAGTAAATTCCCTAATCTCTTGGAAACAAGCAGCCAAAACATAACATGGGATACTCAACTTCTGTCTGAGTAGGCTTAGGCAAAGAGACCACTGGGGGGGTCTCTGATTCAGGTCTATAAAATCCTGGGTGGTGTGAAGAGGGTGGGTTGTGGTGGGTTGCTCACTGTCTCTTCCAATGTAAGAGGTAGCAACTGTTAAACAAAGCTGTAGAAGCCATTTTCGGAACAAAAGGAGATATTTCTTCATGCAGCAAATACTAGATCTGCCTAAGGGTGTGATAATTGCAGAAGTTTTTGCAGGCATTCAGGGGAAGACAGGGCAAGTACTTAGAAGAGAGGTCCACCACTGGGCAAACTACATCAAGCTCAAGGAGTCCCTTGCGCTGAAAGTGGTTGGAGGCTGGAAGAAGACTTGCAGGAAAGATCACATATGCTTGTCCCGCTCTTGCTCTTCTGTAGGGCTCAGTTTGTGGTCACTGCTGCATACAGATTGCTGTGCTACATGGGCCCCAAAAATCTGAGAGAATAATACTGTTCTTAATGTTTTGGATGGTGAGCAAATTTTATGCTGATTTTCTGATGTGTAGCTGAATTCAAGGTGCCTTGTGTTCCCATCTGTGCCTGACCTGGAGGGGAGAGCGCTGCAGGGAGCAGTGGTACCACAGTACCTGTGGGGAAGTAGGTTGCTCCCTCAGCTATATACCATGACTATAGGTACCAGATGCAGAGGAAGACAGTAGGGCGCAGTGGCAGGAGCATTGCATGATGGTGTATGTTGGCTGGGGGTCCAGTAAGATGCAGGCTAAGCTCTCTGAAGCCATGCTACCCACATGTGCTGTAGTATTGCCAGTTATTTATGCTAGGAAGGTTTTTTAACTCTGTTAAACTAGCCTGACAAGATTGACTTAGCCGAGACCACCTTCTTCTCTGTGTCCCCTACCCACTTTTGTCCCTCTTTCTGTACACAGGGAGACTTAGAACTGAGCTCTGTGCCTTCTTTTATGAACCTAAAATAATTTTTGCAAAATTTCTGGATTAACAAATGACCCCAAGTTCTTTCTTTATCCTTTAAATAAGTAAAACACCCTTCACAGCAATACAGCAAAACTGGTATTGCCCTTGTGCTTGAGAACATATAGCAGGAAACATAATACTCAGTAGTTTAGACTTGCTGTCTTCAGTCCACAAGAAAAAAACCCCAAACATTATTTAACCCCCTCTTTTATACTGCAGCAATGATGAGCACTTTGTTAAAGCATATTCCATTGCCTTAAAGTCTGAAGCTGTGGGGAGGGGAGACTCTGACCAGCTGATTCTGGCCCACTGTGCTTTGTAGGTTTATAAACTGAGTGCCATTGTGGCACAATACAAGCAATATAGGTTATGAAATCACAAAAAAAATCACTCTGATATTCTTATTGCTTAAGAATCTTTTAAAAATTATTTAAATAAAGATTTTACATTTGCAAAATAATAAATAATTTAAAAATATTTTAAAAGACTAAAATAAAATTTAAAAAAGCAACAAAAGTTGTACTGCAGATTTCGTGCAGACATACATGCACAAAAGCATAAGAATTGTATCAAATATGTGAACAAATGCATGTTGTCGTGAGCAGTGAGTTAGTTTCCTTCCTGTGGCTGCAGGGAGTTATGTTTTCATACGGCCTTTTTGGAGAACTGTACATATCTGTACCATCTGGGATAGAGGCTTTTACAAAAAGTTTTATAGATGGTATCTGCAATTTTTAAGTTGTATTAAATAGCATTTTTAGGTTTTTGTCTCAGCGGGGATAAAGCAACTTATTCCTGGTATTAGTCACATTGCTTAAAGCTCTGCTGTAAAGCCCTCAGAAGGGCTTTATAAGCATCGTATAAGAACATACCTGAAATAGTACAGCTACCTTGACCGTAGTGCAATTATGCTAATTTGCTTTCACAAAGAATGCAGACACATTAGGTTAAAAGTTGTCGCAAATCATAATCTGACATCCCAGACAACCTGTTAGATTCTGACTGATACGTTAATTTGCATGACTGAGCACTCTATCGTTTTTCTTTAGGTTAGAAATGCCGGCTAATTTAACTGGGGTGTTGCTTCTGCATCTTAGTCACAAGGCAAAAAAGACCTTGGAGACCTAAGTTTCTAAAAGAATGTCACCAATAATACGAAAGGGGTGAAACCTCTTGTTGAGCGATTGCTGTAGTCCCAGCATCTCCTTCTTCAGCTGGAATGAAATCAGCAGAAACTTTTAATTTCTAGAAATCCATTTCCCAGGGATATGCATTTTTAATGAGGCCGTGCAAAATTCCTTTCACCTTCTCTGGAACATCATTTATCTTCTTTCCTTCCTTCCATATAGTACTTCATATGTAGGACCTACAGATGGCAAGGGAGGGATTGTAGCAGAATTAAGGCAACGCAACCCCCTTGCCTCCATTTCCTGTTACAGTGTGGAAGGAACGGAGCTTCCAGGACTAAACAGACATGTGTTGGCTTGTCCTGTATGGCACCCAAGGGATGCTAACCTAGGGCATGGGACACGTTAAACTATTTGCTTACTAGAAATAAATTCCCTCAGAATACCCTTGCAGGGGGTTGAAAGAAACCCTCATAAGGGTTCATAAGAAACTTGCAGAGCTTGTGATAGCCAGCAGCATCACCAGTAGCACAGGGAAGGAGGGGACTTTGTTTAAACAGCGGCAATTCCTTGGTACAGCTCTGGGATTTTAAATCCATCTTTCCTTCATTTCTCCCCCTCAGAGATACAGTGTCATGGGTGGAAGATCTGCCGAAGTTGCTGCAAGCTACCGCTTTCTTTTCTGTTCCTTAATAAAGAACGCAATCAGCAGGATGCTAAAACACTCAAACATTGACTAACACACTGATGAAAATGAAGTTTCAGCAAGTGTTAATCCATGTGCCATTTTTTACAAAGGATCACTGCAGGCTCTGCCACACAGTCCACAGACTGATTCATAGCCTGGAATTTCAGACTCATGCACAGTGTAATCCCAGAGGCTTATATTCATCACCTCTCTGCCTGGTGCACGTTTTTTGTGGGCTTAGCAGTGTAAGAAAATGTTGATTGACACTGATGATCTACTTAACTGCAAGCAAATGAAATTGTATTCGACCTATCAATAGAGTGGCGTCAGCCAAGAACTAGAAAAGGGCTCAGTAATTGGGATTTAATCAATAAGTGGACTGTAGCATCCGTCGTAATAGCATCTAAAGTGTCAAATATGCACATGAAGAATAGCAGCAAATCCAAAAGGTGCCATTTTTCTTCCTTCTGTGCTTCTGTTTGTTTATTTGTACTGGCTGAGTTGCCCTCACTTGTTTGTATTTAGGAGTGACGTTGTTCCAACACGCCATTGCCTTCATTCCTGAGAGAAGGCTGGCGTGAAGAAACACCTTACCTTTCCCCTCAATGTGCTGGGGTTCGGGCTCAACCCGGCTGGGGTGGCGGGGCGCTCCCCAGCTGCCGGCCGCTCCCCCGGCGTCCTCCCGGCCACGCTGGAAGCGAACGCCGGAGCAGAGGGAGGACGGCAGGAGATCCGCCCTGGTGGCAGACTCTCAAGCCCAGCTCTTGAACCGGTGCCCCAACCCAGAAACGCGCTTGCGAGGAGAGGTATGAGGCTGGTCAGCGGTGGTGCCGGCTGGTAGGGCAGGCTCTCACCGGCTGCGCGCCGTAGCGCAGCAAAGGACACTGCGATAGCGATTCTCACAAAGGCTCAGACAGACTGTCTAGCAGGAGGTAATTTATTATTTTTAGTGAAGCAAATGTAAGTAAGTGGCAAATACGAAATTTGCAGACGCAGCCTTGGCTGGCCCCAAGCCAAAGAGATGTTGCTCTTTGTTGTGTTGGACCTGTTCTCATCTGCCGCAGTTCTTCATTTTCAAGCAGTCTTGTGTCCCTACTTCCTACCCGAGAAATGGGTGAGGGTATGGAAACACTATTCATGATCTAGAGCCTTTTTTAATTTTAATAATTAAATAGATGAGAGCTTCCTGACTTTTCCTAGGATGAATGGTGCTTTGCTGCTGGCACTCTTGGAGACAATGCTGTACTTTAGTAAGAAGAAAATCTTTAGAAGTGGCCAACATGCTCAGTTTCCCAAGCATAGCCATCCCATTTTTCTCCCATCCATTTTTAACAAGTAGCCGGCTAACGCGTTAAGTCAGATAAGTGTGTTCTATCTCTCAAAATGCTCCCAGTAACCCTAGTGAAAGCAAGGGTGTTTTTTTAATTTCTAACTTTAATTATTTCACACTGTGTTCTCCTTCAGAGCTGACTGTATATCAAAGGAGGTGAAAACACTGTGTGAAAATACTTTAGCAAGTGAGCTGGGATTCCTTCAAGGGAAAGACTGTGCAAGTGTAAGCCATTAATAGCATGTAAAAGCCCACAACTATGTAACTGTAGTATGAAATACTATCACTGCACAATACTTCAGGATTATTCCAAAATACCAATCAAGTTTGGATTTAGATTCAGGCGATAAGTTGCAAAAGAAAAAGGAGAGTACAACCAATCATGAAAAAATCCTGTTTTCAGGTTTGCAATGCCATTCTCACACTTCTCAACATTGCCAGCCTACTAATGGTTTGTTTGTTTTCAGAATCTGGTATTTTATTAATGTTGGGTGGCTCTTAGACAGCCACATAACAATCTTTGCTAAGGCATCTTTTAAGACCTTTCTCATAATCCAGTGATGCTTGGAGCGTTGGTCATCTCTCTTCACAATGGTCTGTAACATGCATTTAGTTCTCTGAATGTATGTTATTTCAGAACAACAGTTTCCATACATTTGTTCCCCCATGTTTACAAAGTCCATGACTGATGTGCAGTACCATAAAAATGACCCAAGTAGGAGTCCACGACACAGGCAAAACTTCAATACTCTTCAATAGCCATACGGAATAAACGGAGCTGTGTTGCATCAAATGCATCCTTTCATTTCAGGTGTTTAAATCCTCACTGGTTAGGGGACTGTTTTGACTCTACAAAGCCAAAGATCTGGCTCTAGTCCAGATGCAGCCCAACTCAAATGCAAACTGTTGTCCTCAGAGAGGTTTTGTTCTAAGAAGTCTTGCAAGAACAAGCTGGTCCTGAGAGTCCCTCTGTGTTGTGCAAAGGTTAGTGCGAGCAAACTGTGTAATTCCATTTTTAACATAAATCAAGTCCAAGCCTCAGGGCTGAAGTCTAGCCTGCAGGTAAGCCAGACTGAGACCCAGCCAACCGCAAATAGCTGCACCTCTGCTTAAAAATAGACAGCACTTTTTGTCGCTGAAACACATGTATCCAGCAGCTCCTGATTTCATAGTAGTGAGCAGAGCAGGGTTCTGTATGTCAGCTATCAGAATAAGGTGTGTGTCTAAGCTGAAAGGTTACAATATGAATTTTATGGAATCCGGTGAAAGGTTTTTGGATGCTAAAAACATGTGTAGGAGCGAGATGGATTTTATAACTTGGGAGTTTGAATCAGGATATTCCCAGTAGCCCTGCTGTGAGCCTCAGGACCGCCGGATTGCAGATCAATTTGCCACTGATCTCAGAAAATGCATCCATGTGCTTGCCAGAGTAGGCGTTACAGATTTTCTCTTAAATCATTCTTTGCATGGAAAAACAGATACACTTTGAACATTAATGGAAGATCTAAAAAATAGAAATACCATAAAAATACTCTGGGAAACTGATACACTGGCTAAATGCTGCAGTCTTCTGGTACAGAACATTGTGTTACTTAGTTCTCCAGCTTTCATACAATGGATGGGAACACTACAAGCATAAAGTATCACTGGTTGTGTGTGCATGGGAGTAGATATCTGGTTTTAGTCCTTACCTAGGAAAAAAACAAGTTTAGCAACATATTTTATTTGCACATGTGATGTAGCTACCATAGAGAGGTAGGTTTTCCTAGGCTCCTTTTATGTGAAGATATTTAATAAGTATGAAAATCTGCTTGGGGCTGTTTTTATCATAAACAGGAAAAAGGTTCATTGTTTCTTTTTTCTTTCTGAACCGTTACCCCTCCAATTCCCGCTCCTCCTTTCACCCCTGCCCCAGGACCAGCTCCACCACACAAGTAATTTTGGCCCTAACCTCCCTGTTTTTCTGTAGTCGGGCCCTCTTGTGCTGACACCTCTGTCTCTTTTCCTCTTTTCTCTCCAGGTGGACTCCATCTATTTCACCTTTGTGCCAGTGTGGCTTCCAGCACCCAGTACAGGGCCTCTAAATGCCTGGGTTGAAAGCAAATGGCTCACCAATTCTTCCCTCACCCAGGGACTAGCCGTCCTTTTGGTTATGTTCTTTCAGTACACTATTATTTTACCCGAATCATTTGCATTTCTTTAGAGCCAGCATCTGTAAATTCTGCATTTACTGCTTCCTCTTTCCAGTTCAACCCCCATTTTCTCCTTGTATATCATACATTTTCTCCTTTCTCACAAGCATTACTGTGTCTCATCAGTTCTCCCTCCAAAACACCTTACCTCATTCCAGCAGCTGGGTTTCCCCATGCAATTTTTTTCCCCCCCTTCAAAAATTATGGCTTTCCTCTCCTCTCTTCTACATGCAAGATGCCTTCCAGCTCTTCACCTTCCTTTCCAGCTATCACCCACCCTGTAAGCAATTCACAACCCCTGTTCCTCCTGAACCATGCCCTGTTAATCTCTGTGATTCCTTATTGACTTCCTTCCAGACAATTATCAAGTCCTTGACTCATAGAATCATAGAATATTTTGGGTTGGAAGGGACCTTTAAGGTTCATCTAGTCCAACCCCCCTGCAATGAGCAGGGACACCAACATCTAGATCAGGTTGCTCAGAGCCCCGTCCAACCTGACCCGGAATGTTTCAGTGGCAGGGCACCTACCACCTCTCCATCCTAAACACCCTCAAGCTTCCGCACATTTTTGTGGTTTCCAGTCTAGCTCCAGGCATGACTTAGCCATGCTGCTACCTCTAGGCACCCTCCTCCCTTCGAGCTGTTTCTGTTTCAGGAAACCTCCTTTCACCTTGAGGCTCCCCCAAAAGAGAGGAGCAAGAGGCAGCTGGACACCTCTCATGGCAGGCGATAGGAAAACCACAAAGCAAGAGGTCCACTGTGTGGATCAGCCCTTCAGCCCACTCATCTACAAATGTCCTTTCCTGTGCCTTGAATTTGGTGATGAGGTGGACATGCTGAAAAAGGCATCTGTGTACTGAAGCTGAGGGATGGTTTTGGTTGCATGGAGATAATTAAGCAGTAAATAATAGTTTCCAGATATTTTAAGTACAGTCCTCAGGAACTGGCCTCACAAAGATCTGTATAAATATCACCTCTGAGATTCTCAGCAAAGCAAATAAGAACAAAAAATATTTCATTCATCTGCTTGGCAGTATCTGCCAGAAAGGCTGATTCAGTCCCAGCTTTTCCATTCAGCTATAAAATCTCTGTATGCACTATCTTCTTAAGCACGATTTTTAAATATAAATGTTACTTATCTCCTGGGGTTCATTCAAAGCAACTAGCTGCACGTGTGGTGTCTGATGAAGATGTTTCATGTCATCAAAGGTTAGGCACTGAATGAGATGGCAAATAGCTGCCCAAATTTAACATAAGACACTAAGGATGGTGCTAAGACTGCTCATTGCTAAAATGGCTACAGGTTAGTTGCAGTTCCAATGTTAAAGCCCAAGGAAGTAGAATCAAGGCATTGTTAGCAACACATTTATTCTCTTTTATTAGAAATTCTTACTTTTTACAGCTCCATGTAACCAGTCTCCCAAAGCATTTTAAATCTGATGTGTCTTGATAGAAAGAAAGATAATAGATAAATAGACAGGTAGAGATAGGCAGACAGCCCATAGATTTTGATACAAGTACTCTCCTGTATAAAATAAACAATTTTTTTCTTATCTTAAAGGAACTACAGGGGGGGAAAAAGTCATGTACCAAGCTGTGGCTTATAATTATTTAATTCATATACATAATACTTGTATTTAACCAAGTCATTAAAACTGTCTCAACTAAAATGTAAGTGGAATAAATCTCTTCCTAGTAGTACCCCTTTAAAGGAGAATATTAGTAAAAAAACTATCCTGATATTAGGATTGTTTAATTTTTCACGTTCTTTTACATTTTGTAAACAACAGTCAGAGAAACCTATAAATGCTTTAGCCCTGAAACGTTTTTTTCTACCTATCCTTCGCGTCCGTCCTTCGCATTTGTGCAGCAAAGGGCTCCTGCTGCCAGGGTCTCCTTGCGGAGCCTGCCCGGCCGCTGCAGGCGGCGTGGCCCTGGGCGAGCCCCATGTCCTGGGCTGGCGTTCGCAGCGCCCTGGGCAAGGGTCTGATTTATAAAATCACTCCGCTCCTTGCAACTCCTCTTGTGACACCTGTGCCCAGGTAATCTATGGGGCTCCGTTTTTGGCTCAGGCTTATTTTGGTGCCTAAGTGAGAGGCGTGTTCTTCTGAAATATGGTTCAACGCGCTCTGTTTTTCCCCCTGAAGTAGTAAGAATTTTCCGCTGCCGCTGAAAAGCTCTCCAGCTTCGCCGGGGTAGCTTTCTGTCGCGCTCCCCGACGCGCTGTGGACGCTGTTAGGTGCGCCCACGGTGGGACAGAGCAGATGTGCCGGCCAGGCACTCCTGGTGCCGTGGGTGCTCCTGAGGGCATCTCCCCCCAGACCTCTGCCAGCTGGCCGGTTTGCTCCTCCGCTCCCCGTCTGCACAGGTGGACACGAGGGACCAGGGACACGATGGGGACGTTGCTCAAACACCCAAACCACACAGACCCCCGACTGCCCTGTGAGGATCCTGACTAAACCAGCAGCATCGAAGCCCGAGCCTGAGATTCACCCTGTTCAGTAATTGCCCCGTCAGGGAAATCCCAGGAGCAGCTTAGCTGAGGGACTTTTGCACTAAACTCAAACCCATGGGGAATGCACATCTGTGATTTTAAACCATCGCGTTTCCAACATGATTCTTTCCTAAGCACAACTGTGGGTGGCATCATGCAATGCAGCAATACATGTAAAAGCGGTTGAACAGCTATGAAGAAGGGAATATTTTGAAATATTTGTCTGCAGTGTGAAGTTGCTAAATCACTAGCATGGTGCAGTCATACAAAAGACAGATAAAGACAAGACAGGCATTTCCCCCTGAAAGCTTTGGATGACAAGGTTTTGAAATACTATTTTTGAAAAAAAGCTGCAAATCAAGGAGTGAACAAGAAAGGTGGAACAGGGTGGTTTGTTTTTTGAACAAAGCCCTTTTTTTTTTTAGGGAGTTTTCTAGCTTGGCATTATATGATTTTCTACCTGTGTTGCCCATGCTTTGCTAGCCAGGTGTTAAACAAATCATCTCTACAGAAGCTGCTTGCAAATATTCTTTCCCATCAACATTCAGTTTCTCTGTGAATCGTGAGCAAGTTTTCTTACATATCTCATGTATTTTGCAAAGTCTTTTCCCTCCAAGGGAATAGTGATGACTGAAACTCTGCCAGTGAAACCACCAGCAAAACAGCTCTGGGATCAGCTAGCAGAAGCATTTTGTAAATAGTTCCCGTGCTATCTCTTTCCTCTTATCGTCTGGAGGAGTACCTTGTCTGTCCAGTGCTAAGGATTCATTTTACAGTCGATGATCTACAGGGCATTTTGCTCTGAAATCTCAGCACAAGTTACTAAATTATGGACCAAAGGGGTGAGTAGGTATGACAGGGCTCTTGGATTGCACAGCCAGGTATGATTTCAGAGAGCCCAGACATGGAGCCAAAGCCACAGCTGGAGAGGTGTCCTCATGTGTGCCACCTTCAGGCCACTGCTGACGAGCCCTCTCAATTCACCACTTCTCTGCTTGTATGATACTATTTTCTTGTATGATAAAGATCTTCCATGGCTCACAGCGATAATTCTTCCCCTCCCGCCTGTTTCTTTTGCAGCAGGTAGTTGCTAGTCCTTCTGGTCCCGAGGAGGGGACGTAGCTCCCATCGGAGGGGATCGGTGCTGCTCCAGTATTTCCTGGGAAGGTGGTTTCGACACGCTCCTTAGGGATGGGTCTGAACATATTCCTGACAGCACCGTGTGCTCAGATACAGCAGGTTCTTTACTGGGAATATGACATTTTCAAAGCCTCCACAGTAACCCCTCTGGATCTGCCTGTACTGTTTTCCAAAGCGAGTGTTGCCATGCAGGATGAAATACAAATGCATCTGTTGAAAGAGAACTGGAACAAAATTAAACCCCACTTAAGACTCACAGAAATTTCCCCTTCTGTTACCTGATCCCCACATTTCAGCTTTGTTGTTTGATCTGTTTATCTTTAGGGTTGCTAACACTTTGTAAGTAAATTGGTGTTTCACTGAAAGTGCTTTGCCCAAAACCCTGTGAATTTTAGGTGCTTTTTCACTTTTAATATCCATATCTTCTACTTTACTTGCTCCCAAGCCAGCCTGAAGTTATACGGTGTCTGTACTAAATTAATGTTTGACTTTAGAGTCTGTGTGCGGTACGACCCAGCACCTCCTCCATTTGCAGTAGGTAAATACGCAAGTGTTACGTTGCCCTTGAAACCTGTGCTCTGTGGCAAAGGTTGCGCGCTGAGAAGAGACTGAAATGCCGAGTTTCCACGGGTCGCAGCCTCTCCTGTCAGCGGTGCGTTAATCAGAAACCCACCCCTGGTTATCTGCGAAAGCGTGGTGTGGAGAACTTTGGACCAGGTGACACAGGGGCAGACTTGGCCTCCTGAGAAGCATCTGCCTCTCTGAGCCCTCAGTTGTGAAAACCTCATCTCTGAGAGAGGAAAATAAGGAGAAGCATGTTAAACTCGGGTTGGCCAGAAGCCGGCCGTGCTCATTTCAGGAACACGGGCAACGATACCTGCAGAGCTGACTGCAGGCGTGGTGCTGTCTTGCTGCATGACTTTTGGGAAATTATTTTATCTCAGCCTACCCCAGCCTGTTGAAGAGCTAAAGGCATCAACACTTCAAGGAAATGCCTCACAGCAGCATTTAATCCAGTCACTCATGTTCACAACTTGCTTTCAGATGTAACACACTATAAAATTACTAGTGGTATCAGTTTCTTACAAAGAAAGGTAAAACTCATTGGTTTTGGAGGATTTTCATTTAGAGGTTAATCTCTGAAAACCAAAGGAAAGGTTGCACAAGCTTGTGTGCGTGGAAGACTGCGTTTTCACAAGGTGGTAGCTATACAGAGGTATGTAGGGAAGATATATTTTTTTTCTTATTGCCTGCGCAACAGTTATATCAGCTTCTCTACAAGGGCAGATTTGGTGGGAAGACCCATCAAATTGTCCACTGTTCTATTTGTCCAGGGTGACATGATACAACTTCAGCTGTACTATAAAATGTACCACATTTTTCTGTGGTAGCTCACCCTGGCAGTTATGACAGATAACTGAGTTTCTCTGAAGTCCTTTCATCTCAGTGGGTCAATACTACATACAATTTGACCTCTTAGGCCTGTACTGTGCTAACATGCATCGCAGATGTCTTAGCACCATGGAAAAGTGAGTATTTGCACAGCCTTCCCATAACAGGCAGTGACTTTGTCTACACTGCCAGGTGAACTGAATTTGAGCTGGCTCCATAACTCGAGTCCCAGCGTGCCACTTATCCACTTCCACATCTCACCACTGCAGCCTCAGTTTCCAATCTTGCCAGAGACTGGACCAGTAGTGTCATGACATGAAATGCGACGGTAATAAAATCTGGATTTGATCGAGATGGGTGGGCAGTGCTCCTCCGGAATCTTCTGCCGAAACGTTTCTCCAAGCGGGAAACACCAAGTTGCCAAAAGCAGACCTTTTCACAGAAACATGACCTGTTCTCAACAGGTTTTGGTAAGAAGGTCTGAGAGATCTTGAGTGGAGTCCTTATCCAAGCAGGAGAGAGAAACAACATGGCTGGACCTCACCTAGTCCACCTGTCTGGGAGCAGCTCTTGATACCAGGTGGAGCAAGACTGCTGCAAGCAGTTCCTGCCCCTGGAGCTGGTTAGGCAGGGTCTTAAGTCCAGATAAGCTCTTTCAGATAAGACCCCTCTTTCTGCCTGGGGATCTCAGAGGTGATAGCCACAGCTGAGACTCCAAGTAGCTCTGTGCAATAGCAGGTTGTTATTATTTCCACTTACAGCTGAGGGATCAGCAAGGCACCAAGAGGCTAACATGATGTGGCAAGTGTCCTGCTGCAAGCCCGAGCAGCTGGCAGAAGAAGATGAGTCTCTCCCCTGTGTGTTTGCCACAGCACTCTTCCTCACAGGTTGGGAGCAGATGCTGTAAAGCAGCTGGGGGGGGGTGTTATCTAGAGGGAATACGAACTGACGGTTGGGAATTAATAAGGCTTATGCAAAAGGCATTGCCAGGTCTTGCAGGTTGTCTTACGGTGGCAGGATTGTGTCTAGCAGCTGTAGGGAAGTCCATATGCCTTCTCATGCCAACAGCCTGTCCTATGAGGGAGCCACAGGCTGCCACCATGGTGGCCTTAAATACCAAATGTGTGAGAGAGTCCCCTCTGCCTCTCTTTTTCCAGGCAAAAGGAGAGGGGAGGTGAGCGTAGGTGGGCAGAAGGGAACACCGCACCTGAAAGCACCCACAGCAAATGGTGGCACCCTGGGGAGCAGAGCAGGCCCGTGTGCGCTGGGTGCACGGGGCACGCAGCACAGGCTGCAGCCACAGGGCTCGCCCTGCCCCCGCGGCTGGCCACGCACCGGCCCTTGCGGGCTTGCCCTGGGCTCTGAGGAAGCCCCCTGAGGAAGCCTGGCTCAGGGAAGGCACTCCTGCTTTTGGTGACACATCTGCTCAAGTCCAGCCACAGCCCGTTGTCACACGTGCGTGCCGGCCGGTGAGCTGGACGTGGCTGTGCCCCCGGCCAGCCATGAGTACACTGCCGTGTGCCCAGCGGGCAGAGAAAGCCTCTCCAACCCGACCAGACTCGGCTGGGGTCCCTCAGCCCAGCATCACTGGGCGTGGAGAACCCCATCCCTGTGCGAGGCCGTACAAGTCCCAGATCAAAAGCAAACCCAGCACGTGGACATGCTCCTTGCTGCACTACGTGGCAGGTTTTAACAGCTAATCTGACTAGCTAGAGCAGCCGGTGATGTGGATTTCCTCCTTAAACACGTGCATTAAAATACATGCTGCTCAAGTCAGGGGTCCTAGATTAGGCAAAATGAGTCACTCTTCCTCAAACCAGGACTGAAAGGCCATGACCAGTATCACAAAACCAGGACACACAACACAGCCTGGATTTTCCCGTTGCTCCTCTGCGAACACACGTCTGTGTACCGGGTCCAGGAAGGGTGTCCCAGGTTGCGAGCAGCCTCCAAGTCCTTCCCAAGCCCGGCAGCTGTCCCTTCCTCCTCGGGGAGTGGCAATGGCACCTTGTCAGCGCCGCGCTCGGCTGCCAGCCCGTTTCGGCTACCCTCTGCTTGTGATTGTTAACTTTCTGGGGATGGGAAAGCTCTGGCTGGCGCGGGTAGGGCTTTAACTCTGAGGCGCTCCCGAGCAGCCGAGACGCAGGAGCAGAGCTTCTACCTGCAAGGTAAACCGTCGCAGGTTGCCTCGGCCATTTCTTTCCTCCGCCTTCGTGTTTAGGCTGCCTTTGCGTTATTTTATCACGCCGTTTCAGGTCTTTTTGTTGTCATTTTGGTCTCTGAAGTTTTAGCTGCCATTTGAATGACTGCTCTCTTATGCTGAAGATTTATTTGGAAATTGATGTACTCCCATAAATTAAGCGTTCCCTCTCAGCTTTCAGCCAGGCACGCCTAGGCTTGCACACAACCGTAGAACAATATGGAGAAAGGTTATCATGACTTACCTGCCACAAATTGTCTATTAATAGCACCATTTACGTAGCTTTTTTTCTTTTCCTTCGTGGCATGCTTAGTCCCCCTCTTAGCAGGTTACCCCTTTTTTCTGTGCTTTGTTTTCTCTGCGGAGGACAGGGCGGGCAGAAAGGGGTGACCTTTTCAGCACTGGCTCTGCCCCCGTGGCCCCGGCGCTGCCTTCCCCACGGGGTGTTTGCGGGGAGGGTGGGACAGCGAGCTGCTCGCAGCCTGGTAAAACATTGACCCGCGCAGGCAGCCGTGGCCGCGGAGGGGCTGGGCTGCCTGGGAAGGCAGGCAGCGGGAGCCCGGCGGCAGCCAGCACCCACGGGAGCACGCCAGCTTCTCCCCAGGTACCGCTTTCCATTTCCATTTTCCTGGCTTTGAGAGGCAAAAGGGCAACGGCGCTCGGTTATAAGGTTTGCCAAAGGTTCGCTCCCTAGACGTAGGAAGAGGAGGCAGCATTGTTATTTTACTTCCATCAACTGTACTTGACTGCACGGTGTCACCTAAAGCATGGGCTGATTAACCCATGCTTGAATAGCCAGTTGTTTTGATTTTGGTGTACCTTCATTTTAAAAAGCAAACAAACAAACATAGTGGATGGTTGCATCTGAAAACTTCATGGTTTTCTAACAAAACTCAAAACAGCTGGCTTATCTTATCTTCTAGATGAAGAGTAGGAACAGGAGTCAGAGTTTGTAATGAAAATGTGCAATCTAATTATTGCAACAGGGATGTGGGTAGTGACTCATGCTGAAAAATACTTGCTGATTTTTGAACAAGCTTTGCAAAAATAGGCAAAGTGACTAATTTTTTCAATTTTTTTCCATGTTTCAAGGCAGTAGACACAGAAAAACTATCATCAGGATTTAAGTTCCTAGTATATGCATATGCCACTGAGAGAGGTGAAGCTGAATAGATTCAAGTAATTGTTTTAAGTTTGCTCAGTGACTGAAAGTTTCTACCACGCCATGGAAGCTGACTTGTTCATGCAGGAACTGTCCCCGCTGTGTGTTTTGCTGGTCGGGATGTGTCTTTATAGAACTACATATGGTGACTCCCCAGAAATCACCTTTTACATCCCAGGTGACTGTCAGGTATTCCTGAAAGGGGACTTTTCACAGAAGGCTCGGTGTGAAGTGACTGATGTATAGCCAGTATTCACAGTTTATTTACAGTATGATTTGTGTGCAAAGCAAAATGCAAGAAAGTGATTTTTTAAAAATTTTTTGCTTCGAGTTTGTCAGTGTCAGGCCCTAGCTGTGCTTGTTGCTTGCTTCAACCCTCCCTGATGTGACAGATTTTCTTGACGTGTTTGCTAACCGGGCTTGCACATGACATGCTGTTTATGTTTAGTAAATGCTCAGTGGTGTTAGGCGGTACCGAAATGTGGTAACACATTTACTTTATTAAAAGTAGTCTAAGTGTGGCTTCAGTTCTTAGTGGTACTACAACTCCTAGAGCAAAGTGCAGGAAAAAATTACTGGAGAACAAAGCAACTGCATTCCCACAAGTATCTGCTTTAAAGGATTGAAATATGATTCAAGAAAATTTTTGGTAAAGGCTGCATTGTATTTTCAGTCTGTTGGTGAATTGGCATGACTATGATTAAAGCGTGTCATTTTCTTGTGTGTAATAGCTGATGTGTGTTTTTTGCCCTCTCCTCCCAGGAATGGTGGTTCTAGTATTTGACACTAAATTGGACTGATGTAGAAGTTTTCTTTGCAGTAACTAAAGAGTTCAAATCTTATCTCAGAGCTCACAGAGACTGAATTAAAAAAAAAATCTAAAACAAAAGACAGTGATGACAATGTTATCTTGTCTATTTTCATACAAAGCCAGGAGATTATGTGGCTTAAATGGAAGGAATAGGACTGTTGACAAAATCTGTTCAGTCTTCAAGTCCTGTTTGCACTATGGAGGACTTCTTTCAGAGCAACTCCAACCCCTTTCCATCTCTGAATCAAGGAATCAAGGAGAAAAGTTACCAGACAGACAGATTTCAGGACAAGGGGGTCATAACTATCTGTAAATTATGAGCAACTTAAATTGTTTCAGTAAATAATAACATATTATTATGTGCTAAAATGAAGCCAGGAGGTTTCATTTCATGTGCTACATTTTCAGCACAGCTGTTTACCAAGTTTCAGTGGGTTAAACCTGTGTACACATGCTGAAAGGAGCAGGGCTGCACAGGGATCATGAGGGCAGCCTGGGCTGCACAATCTTTTTTGGGATATATGAGGTGGAAAAGGTTGAGAATAATGCTTAACCTGGGCTGGTTACAGAGTCACTAGTTAAAAAGAAGTCTGTCGTCAGCCTTAAAGGGAGTCCCTGTGACACAGCCGTTAGTGCTAGACCTATGCAAAATAAAATATAATGGATCCCACAGAGATCTCACAGCGACACTTTTCCAAATTTCCCTTCACTGGCAAGAAGAAAAATTTGTATTTGAACCAGAAACGACCACAGATATATTGAGATATATTAAAGATGTAAAGAGATAGTAAAGAGAGATGTTAAAATGGGAATAATCTCTACAGATACTTTGGAAAGGAGTGATACTCGGTCAGTAGAGATGTTGATGCCCGCGTGCCTTTGCCGCGGCAGGAGCGGCCTTGGTCCCTGCTCTCCGCGGGCGGGTGGCCGGGCTGCCAGCGGGAGGCTGCCACGAGTGCCCAGGCCGTGCGTTCAGCGACCTCCCGCACTCCAGCGCTCGTTCCGGCCGCTTTCGCTTGTTTATTGTACTTGTTTGTGCAGCAGCCATCACACCACGGGCCAGGTGCTGCGATCGCTTTCCTCGATTCCCCATTACAAAGGCGTTGACAGCAAATCACCTGTATCAGACAGGTTACTTGGGGTTTGCTGTGCTGGACCTCTTCGTTTAAGAACATACCCCAAGTGGAGACCTTCATAGTCATTATTTTTCTCCTGTGAAACAGCCGGCACGTGGCACCCGGCTAAGGCCATGGCAGGTGCTTTGGGCTTGAGGCAGAAGAGCAAGCGGTCTGCAGTCTCTGGCAGGAGTCTTGTTCCTTCTGTGAAGACGCGGCTCCCCGCTTTTCTCCCTCTGAATATTGGAAAACCTTTTCTACGGCTGTCCACTAGTACAGCACCCATGTGACCAGAATATCTCCCTCATGTTGCTCTAGGAGCAATTTAAAACATGAGAATTTACTTAGTTTTTTATCTTAAGAGAGAAGTGTGATTTTACTGGGGGATTCTTGCCTTTTATAGGAGTAAGACTTTTCTGAGGGAAACGATTTACCTTTTCAGAGCCCATTGCAGAAGCATATTTTTGTGACAAGAAGCCATTTTTCCCCTTTCTGTGCATGAAACAATCACCTAAAATGCAAACCTTAAAGGACAGTGATTAGGGACAAGCAGACTTACCCTTGCACATTTCCAGCTGAACATAAGCACTAGTGATGCATTGAAACCCCAGCTTTTCAGTTTTGCTAAAATAACAGAAAGTGTTAACCCATGAATTGCAGCTGAACATGAAATATAATTTCTGCGAAATGAAGTAACTTTAATTATTTTAATTACCGAAATTATTTTGTGCTGGATGCATGTATATGCAGTTCCCAGTGATGTCAATGAGAAATGAATGCTTAGATCTTGATTTAGTTTTTTCTTCTTTGCAATGTGCACTTTCAATGAGAATATTTCTTTATGCAATTTGTTGCTTTCAGTAACAACTTTCAGAACTTTTGTTCTCATCAGAAGTCAGATGTTGCACAGATCAGAGTGCAGCATGTAGTTGATGATTAAACATCTCTATCCAAATGAATGGCAGCCCTGCCCTCCCCTCCCCAGTGCTGGGTCACAATGTTTCCCTTTACTTCCAATATTTAACAACAGCTGTCAATATCAAACAGTATTTGCCTACACGCTGGAAGGCAAAAGTAGAAATAATAACCAATAATTTTAGCAGAAATAATTTTTTTAATGGCTGACTAAACGAAGGCTTACTTTTCATACTACAGTATCCTGACTCATGTGGATTTACTGGTCGTCTTCCCTGCACCTCCCAGGCTATGAGAGCGAAAAGCAGAAGACGTTGAGCAAAAGCTGCAGTGCCATTCAAACTTCATATCTGGAAGGAATCAAGTTTGAGAGGTAGTCAGATTGCCTCTCTCATAGCTAATGAGTATTTGGCTTAAAAACGAAAACACTTTGTTCAAACCAAAACCTTTTGGTTGTTGAGTGAAGGAAGTCATGTTTTGCAGATGTGAAGGCTCTACTGACTTTTCATCCTTTCTGAAGAGCTGCAGGGAACAGTCATTATTCCAGTCCTTCCTACCTCCTCCAAAGATATTATCAGACAAATGCCGTGACACTATAGCAGCGATACTTTTTTTTTTTAAATGGTCTCCAGAAAAAGTCTTGCAGAAAAATGTGCAGAAACACATCTTGCTTGGATCTTCTTTCCTCTGGGCAGTTTTTGTAATTGCAACTGAAAGCAGCTCCAGCAGCAGCTTTCTAAGGACAGGCTGTCAGCTGGATCGTGCTAAGCTTTACTGAACTGAATGCTTTCACCTGAAAAATTTGGGATGCTTTGAAGGGAAAATTGCTATGTAAACATCCTGCAATGCACAGAAACAGCTTTTTCTAGCCTGGTTTACGGCACTTTTGTCAATGCTTCTCCAAGCAATACTCAGGGCAGCCACTCTATCATGAAGCTCTTTCACTTGAACAGCTCCCAGAGATGCTCAACCCACACCCGTAGTTAGCTCTGTGTGGGCAGACAGCTTTATAAGTAAAGCTGAAACTAAGGACTTGACAATAGAAAATCCATGGATGGGCAGCTACAGGTTGACTTTAATGGAATTACTCAGTCTGTTGGTGTCAGTTGGTGGGACTGATAGCTAAAAATCTTGATTCTGCAGACCTTTCTCTACCTGGCATTGTGTTTATTCCTGCTAATGTTATCCTTGGGAATGATGTTGCCATTATGTACTGCATACCGAAGGAGCTTCATCAGGCTGTGTTTATGAGTAAATGCTATATCTGACAGGGCTATGCCTGCCTGGGCCATTAAATAGACATAACGGCAAGGACGGTTCTGAATGGAGTTCCAGGGTAAAACTCATGCTGCACTACTAAAAATTCACAGGATGTGCCTAAAGACCTCTACAAGTCTCTTCAAGCACCACATCTGCATGAAAATGTAGGACGCGTGCCTGGGATTACTGCATGGAAAGCTTGTTTGACTTGGTGGTGGGTACCACCAGCACAGATGGCAGGGATTAGGTACAGTGGAAGTTACTGAAGTATTACCACTACTTCATTTTTACTTAAAACTTCTTGTCAATCAGTCTTGAAGCACAAAGCACAGCGCTGCATCAGCAGTCAGGCAGGAATCCCTTAGCAAGGGGGACATTGTTTGAAACTGTGCAATGCTGTAAGTACAGGCATAATCACAGTGGCTGCAAAAACAGTATCAAAGGTAGGACCATAAGATGATCAAGCACATCTACCCAAACAAGGAGCACCACTGATCCCAGAGCTCTCTGTGGAGAGGGCATGAAATGGGGATAGGCATAGGGGAGCCCTGCTGCCCTTTGCTAGGGAAGGGCTGGAAGGCAGAGAAGGACCTCTGGGCACCTGGTATCTCAAGACCACCCAGTGAAAAAATCCCATGGAGCAGAGCAATATCACAGAAACAAATGGGGAGAGCGGTGGGTGAAGGCAGTGGGGGAGCAGCAAGGATGGCCAATGTCCAGCTGTCTGGACATCGGAGGAGTTGCCTATCTTGGAGGCTTATCACACCCTGTAGCAGAGTGGGGTCATCCAACTGGAAATCATCGAATCATAGAATAGTTTGGGTTGGAATGGACCTTCCAAAGGTCATCTAGATCAACCCCCCTGCAGTAAGCAGGGACATCTTCAACTAGATCATGTTGCTCAGAACCTCACCCAACCTGACCTTGAATGTTTCCAGGGATGGGGCATCTACCACATCTCTGGGCAACCTGTGCCAGTGTTTCACCACTCTCATTGTCAAAAGTTTCTTCCTTATATCTAGTCTAAATCTGCCCTCTTGTAGTTTAAAACCATTACCCCTTGTCCTATCGCTACAGGCCCTGCTAAAAAGTTTGTCCCCATTTTTCTTATAATCCCCCTTTAAGTACTGGAAGGCTGCAGTAAGGTCTCCCTGGAGCCTCTTCATCTCCAGGCTGAACAACCCCAACTCTCTCAGCCTGTACTCACAGGAGAGCTGTTCCATCACTCTGATCATTTTGAAATCCAAGACAACAGTGCTGAGGAGCACTAAAAAGGGCCTAAACAACCCTGTTGTCTTGATTTCTCCCTTTTCTTCATCTTTCTACTTCTGAAAGACCTTATCTTTCAGTGTCCTGTGATATCCTCTGTACACAAAAATACCAGATGTACCACACCCAAGGAGGAAGGATTTCCAGAGGCTTACAGGCAATATCCTCCCTCCATTTCACAAACTGGAGATAAGAATAATTGTCAGTAAATGCAACAGAAACATATTTTGACAGACTTAACAGGCCACAGTCCTCTTCCACAAAACCCTAGTGGGATTTCACCCTGGACTGAAGTCAGTGAAGACCCTCCTGGTCCATTTTGTGCGGTGCAGGTGCTCCCATGAGGCTGAACTGAAGAATTTGTTCCTAATCAGCCAATGTGAGAACCATCATTGTGATTCTGCACTACCACCACAATTACAGATAGCCCACATTAAAACTAGAGTCATGCACTAGAGTCATGGTGCTATTCTATGCGCTAAGGTTTTTTCACACTAAGTAGTAATCTATTTTCTGCTGCAGAATATTTTGCTGTAAATGGCTGGTGAGTAAATGCTGATGTTGGATACAAATACTGTGACTGACTGGAGTAATGTACATGCCTGTGACTGAGCGTTTTTCAAAGCGACTGCTTTCTGCACAAACATAAAGGACGTTTTTCGATGAAGAGTATGTTTCTTTTTAGTTAGTTTTTAAAATGGCAAATAGAAAGGTGAGCAGCCTTTTGTAAACAGAAGCAGGATACATAGAGAGCTTTATTTTAAGTTTCATGATGACACATCTCCCCTACAGAAGAGGGAAGGCATGGAAATGAAATCCAGTTAAGGCATTTCAATTTATGTTCATTCAACACTGTAGGCTCAGCTCTGCTCTTCATTTGCATTTAAACAAGGAAGTTTCAATAAAGAAATTGTTGAATTACTTGGGAGTGTCTTCAAGGCAGCATGAAAACACAGTGAAAGCTCTTCCATGCATTAACTGCGGTGGTAGGAAGGTTACTGAGATGTAAGTAATGTAGCCTAGAAGGCTACATTTTGGGAGAGGCAGGTCCACCCCAGCCAGCACATGTGTCATTTTAAACATATTGTGATTGTGTTAATGTAGATGAGATTTAAACTGTTTTCACTTCCTTAGATACTTTGGTGCACTGGGAGTCTAATTAGATATTTGTTTTATGGAAAACTGAAGAACTAGATTAAAAAGAAGTCAGGAAGGAATTATCTCAAAAACATGCATAATAATCACTCAGTCAAATCTTAGAATTTCTGACGGACACTAGCAAAACTGGCAAACTCATACTTTCATGAGTTCTTCCCTTTCTTCTCTTACGGAGGTGAGCAGCCTTCTTAAATGCTCATCGGTGGAAGGGAAGGAGCTCTGCGTTAGCACCCCATAACAGCACTTCATGGTGCAGACCTCCATCAGCCCTGGGTACGTAGCGCTCTCCAGCAACCTCACTAGACTTTGTGTGCAGAGTCCGGGATTGCTCTGCTTGGCAAGTTATTAACTGGTGCTTAAGTTTATCATGGTGCTGAACTTTGAGGCCTGGTGGTTCTGTTCTTGAATATACTGGAGATGTATGTTACAGAAAAAAAAGGGAACAAAAAGATTGTTTTGAAGAAGTCGAATTTTGACAGTATTTTAGGAAGTGAAATTTTGACAGTGTTTTGGGAATAGAGTTGTGCTAACATGCCAGGCTATGGGAGATAGGATCTGTGTCTTCTCTTTTGTTTTTCTGCTTGTCCAATCCAGTTCTAGGGAGTTTGCTGTTTTGTTTAAACTCAGGTTTTCCAGAGTCGTAATTATGTAAATTACTTACAGTTAATGTTATGTTTTTGTGAGTGAAGTCCAAGTAATTTAGAAAAGGGTTATTCTAGCTTATAGACTAGTTTCTGTGTTAAGAGAGCAGGCACATCTTTCTCGAGGGAAGTGAAAAACTGGATATATCTCTGCTTTGTGTCCTTCAGACTGTTAGCACGCAAGATCCGCGAGTTTGTGGAAGGGGGGGCGTCCGCAAGGATCTGACAAACAGATTTGCACGCAAGTCAATGAGTGCAACCTCCCTCTGCTTCCCCTCTTTAACCCGGGTGACCGCCTTGACTCTAGAAGACAGTTAATGCTCGATACTCCAATATCTGTGGGTGGAGATTTGATATTAGAGAAGATGGCAGTTCCTGACAGAGGAGCCATTGCACATAGCTCAGCAACTGCATTTGGCCATTCCAGATCTAACTCTCATCTGATTAAGAAAAAACCACCAAAAAACATTACTTTTTTTTTATTTAACAACTTTATAAATGTTAAATATTTTTAGCTGTGAGGGCAGCTTTTTGAGACTTCAGATAAGCATATTACATTGGTGGTACTTTTTATGTGCAATAGATTTTCTTGTTTGCTTATAAAAATATTTGGGAGTAGCAGTTTTTAGTCATATATCTAATTTATAGTGTGTATAAGTCTCCTGTCAGTAAGAGATGGATAAGGTCAAATATCCTGGGGGTTTTTTTTTAGAAAATTAATGTAGGGTTGAATAAAGAGTCTGGGAAGTGGTTTTTTTTAAGAAAACCATCTCCAGGACAAATGTACCATCTGGATCATCTGTTCAAGTCGGCTTTCAAACAGGATTTATTTCTGATTCATGAGCATGCTCTATTTCTCATTTATTCCTCTGGCTGCTCATGTGAAAAAGAACAGACACAAATACCAGGAAGATGTGACCCCTTCCCCGGGGCCTAAAAGCAAGGAAGATGCACAGCAAAGGGCAGGAGAGCCACAGGCCAGCTCACAGTCCCAGCTGTCTGGAGGGCATGTGCATGGTGGCTCCATACCCAGGTCCATGACCAGACAGGTCTAGTAGAGAAAGAGCAGTTTTGCCTTGCTGAGGGGCACGTAACGCAAAAATATGACCAGCGTTGACTGGGCTGGTACGGAAGAGGGAAGCATTCAACCCTTTGCAGCTTCTCAGATTATTACAGGGCAATTACAATAACTCCCACCATGTAAAAACGCGCCATTGGAAAACAGGACGCTCTGACTCATTAAATATACCCTTGCCAAAATCGTTTCTCGGGGTGTTCCAGTTTCTTGCTTGTGTCAGGATGTTAAATCATTACTTGCACTCAAAACCCTCCAGCCAGCTACTCGCCGGTTGAATAGACCCATAAACACAGCTGTGCTGGCGGCTGCTTTTTAGAAGGTTTTCTTCAAGCATTTGGCTTGACTTTTAAAAATAGCCTGTTTCTTTTGCACAGCCTCTCATCTCCAAAGCATGACCCCTTGTTGAAATCTGATTGTGAAATACGACTTTCGCGTTCACCTGCTGCCAGCGGGACGCTTTCCGTTCGCGATGGGTGTAATAGCACAGTATTTCATTCGCGGTGTTGGGTGATTTGACGCTCTCGGCGGTGGGCCGTGCCGTGAGGCGTCCCTGTCTCCTCTGCTTGCGTGTCTCTTCCCCGGGGGAAGGCTCCATTTTCATTTGTTTAGGGGTTTTTTTTGTCCACTTGCACTGCAAACGCCCATGTGAAGCGGGCAGGCATGGGGATGTGTATATTAATGTTTACACCTCCCTCAAAATGCTCCAATGCTAGATGTGGGTTTCTTCACATTTATAAACGAAATAACCTTTCAGCTGTAGGCCTACATTTCAGAGAACTGCTCCACTTCCAAGCAACCAGCAGGGAAACAAGTTTTGCCTCTCCTGAGCCCAGGGTAGGTTTTTCCTGGCAAGTTTCAGTAGAATCACACAGCCTTTTGGAGGTATGACACCAAACACTTGCAGCTTGTGCCTCAGATTTCCAAATTTATTTAGCCTGTTGGACATCATTTTTATTTAGAGTAACTTTTGTAACCAGCAGTTTTCACTTACATTTGCTAATTGTGCTGTGTTGCTTAGGGGAAAACAAAAGGTAGGTAGCAGACAATTTATTAATTTAAATTAATATAACTTTATTATTTGTATCAGAAGCTGTGATGCTCTGCTAAACCTTCTGGAGCAGGCTGGCTCATGCGCACAACATGTGTCCCAAGTCTTCTCTAGCACCTGTGAAAACCCTCCTAGTCCTAAGGCATAATTATCATTTCCATAGGTTTTTTGTTAGCTGTGAGCTCCTGAAGTGTAGCAGAGGGGTGTCATGAAACTGAGGGTGTGCCCAGTCATGAAACTGAGGTTTGGCCACAGCATGGGGTCACACAGGGACACCCGTGGGTGCAGGGATCCTCTCGGAAGACTGTGCTGCATCAGCCCAGGCAGCAACGCCTGGCACGGGTTAGTCCATTTTGTCTGTCCCTGGAGCTCCATTTGGGCTTTGTTCAGAAACAGCTGGTTGGCTCTGTCCAAAAGAAGACCCAAAAGCAAGCATTGATGCAGTGTGGATGCTCAGCAGACCAGGACAGAGGATGACCTGGAGAACTGAGCTATCACATGGTGCGGATGTGCAGAGCAGGCACCAATCCAGCCCTTCTTCCACCAGCAATATCTTCTGCCTTCCCCTGTAGGAATAAATGTCATCCACCTTCAGAACGGAGTATCTGCAGCTCCTCCACAACAGACCAGTGCTAAGTAGGGGTTTATGAGCTTATGTTACGGCTTTTTGAGATTTTTTTTTTTTTAAACAAAACATAGTTTTGGTGGAGAGCATACATGATGAGAACCAAAAGTGTTCAGGACATCTCACAGATTCAGTTAAACTTTCATGTCCAGGATGTGATTTCTGGGCCAAACCAAGAGAAAGAACTGCTCCAAAGCAGCTGGGAGGGCAGAGAACCCACCTGAGATGTGAGACACCCCCCTTCCCATCAGCAACCTGTGCCCTGGCTACATCAGCTGGGGCTCGTGCATGCCGCTCTGCCACCTAACTGCAACATACTCATTTTCCCCAAACCACCTCTCTAGCTGTCAGTTCCTCTTTCTGAGCTAAGAACTGACACCAGGGTTTGTAAAACATTGTGCTCCCAGCTTGACAGGCACTTAGAAAAACTCCTGACTGGTAGTGATGGGTTCCCTTTGCTCCTATTATAAATTTTCCCTGCTTTCATGCTGTTCCTTATTTTCTTTGATATATATATCAGTTATATTTCTTCTGGACATGCAGTTGGGCAAGACTTGATTCCCTGTTCTGATGAGAAATAAGAGCATTGTTTGATATTAAACAATACATTGTTTTGGTGCTTTTGCTGCTTTTGAGAGTAAGGACATCAGAAACAAAGTCCTATAATGGGATAATAAATAAACTAGGTTTTCCCTGTGCTGAAATAAACGCACAATAGTATGCAGTACGTTAACTGTTAGGGGTTTCCAAACCACCAGGCAGACAACTAGTGTGATTGTTCCCTTATACGCCTTTATTAAAGGGCATCGTCCTTTAAAGGTCCATCACCTTTGTTACTATTGCCTTAAAATTAAGCAGTTATAAAGAGTAACTGAAATATGGAAAAAGATAAGAGAAAAACAGTTTCTCCTTCAAACCATTATGCTCCTTCTGTGCACTGTCCTCTTTCTAGAGAAGGAGAAAAGAAAGAAAAGCAGCTCTCTCCGAAGGGCATCGTCGACCCTTCAAATTTCTACCTGTCCTAGGTGTTTCTTGCTTGTTTTATCAGAAGCTCAGCTCTTTCTGAACATGTCACCTTTGTTACTATTGCCTTAAAATTAAGCAGTTATAAAGAGTAACTGAAATATGGAAAAAGATAAGAGAAAAACAGTTTCTCCTTCAAACCATTATGCTCCTTCTGTGCACTGTCCTCTTTCTAGAGAAGGAGAAAAGAAAGAAAAGCAGCTCTCTCCGAAGACAATGCTTCTACTAATGAACTGAAAATAGCAAAACCAGTAACCAGGATTTTTCACAAATATCTCCCCATTCCACGAATGCAAAAATCCATTTTTTTCTCCCTCTGCTGTAGGCCACACTTTTAGATGTTTTCATTACTTCTTCTGTGACATTCCAGTAACTTTACGTTTCTATCAGTAGTGTACTTAAGGAAGCCTGAATGTAGTGGTTTTGAAGCCAGAAGGACCATTTTAGAGTCTGGGTTAATTAAAAAATATTATACGCTTAATGAAATGAAAGTGTAGCATAATCTCCGAAAATTAGAATGTAACTGTGTACTTTTTGCGTAATTTTGTTGATGATAACGTTTCTGTGAGTTGGGTAATATAAGAACTAAAGTTTGTGTCTGAAAGACAGAACTATTTTTTTATATGTTGTCATTTTAAGACAGGGGTATTTAAAGTCAGAGCTCCCCAGGCCAATATCTAGGCACTTATACAGCCTTCAAAGGCTCTTGAGCATACTTAGTTCCTACTTATCTCAGTATGAATTTGACAGATGAGGGCTGGAGGATTTAACATCATTATAACCAGCTGATCTATGAATAGCAGAACTTACTAAGCCTGGTTTTCTATAGTATCGCCATAGGAATGTAAAGCAATTCCGGCTCCATCCTGTGTGCCCAGGTCCTCCCACCCTCCCACCAGTTGCATTCCTCCCTTGCTGTCTCTGCCCCCTTCTCCTGCAGGCTGGGTGGCTGCTGGGGGCCGTGGGCAATTTTTCCCAATACCCAATCTAAACCTCCCCTGGTGCAACTTGAGGCCATTTCCTCTCGTCCTATCGCTGGTTACTTGGGAGAAGAGACCAAAACCCACCTCACCACAACCCCCTTTCAGGGAGTTGTAGAGAGCGATGAGGTCTCCCCTCAGCCTCCTCTTCTCCAGACTGAACAACCCCAGTTCCCTCAGCCGCTCCCCATAAGACTTGTTCTCCAGACCCTTCACCAGCTTTGTTGCCCTTCTCTGGACACGCTCCAGCACCTCAATGTCCTTCTTGTAGTGAGGGGCCCAAAACTGAACACAGGATTCGAGGTGTGGCCTCACCAGTGCCGAGTACAAATGTCATCCCTCCGAGTTAGCCCTGGCTTTCCTAAAGCCACGTGAGCTCTGAGGCCTCTCTCCGTCCGCGTGCTGCTCAGCTGCAGCCGGCCAGCAGGTCCAGAAGTGCTGGACGGGGAGAACGGGGGCTGGCAGGCATGGCGGGAGCTCATACGCCTGAGGTGAGGCGTGGGACCATTTTTAGGAAAGCAGGCTGGGAATACCACGCATTCAGCCAAACCAGGAAGGGTGTGCAAACAGGGAAATTAAACCCCAGGCAAAGACGATGAGTCTGTTTATTGCCTGTTTGCCCAGTTACAGTGGCAAATGCTGTTTGTCTTCTGTGCCGAAACACACTCCTTTACAGTAGTTGATACCCGTGAGCTTTGAGTGCCACAGCAGCTTTACTCGCAGAGCATGGACAGTAAGCCAGAGAGGCTTTAGCCATTTAACCATGAGCTACTGCTGGACTTTGTTCGCTCCGACGTCCTGACCTTTGGCCAGAGGAGGTAGGAGAGAAGCTGGTTGCTCTTGGCAAAACACGATCACAGTGTACCCAGAGAGGAACCTTTTGCAAAGTGCCCTTTAGTCAGCTCTGGTTGTTGTTAGGGGTTGTAGTCATTTAGGTTCCCTTGGCAGTTCCAGTAAAGAGCATCTGAAAGCATCTGAAATCTGTCGTTTCTCTGTGACCTCTGAAATCCCCGGCTGAGGTCTCGAAGCAGCAGGCAGCTGGGTG
The DNA here is from genome assembly GCF_000687285.1 of Phaethon lepturus. Taxonomy (NCBI): domain Eukaryota; kingdom Metazoa; phylum Chordata; class Aves; order Phaethontiformes; family Phaethontidae; genus Phaethon; species Phaethon lepturus. Next base: position 41,977 of record NW_010544543.1, read on the forward strand.
CTGGGGATGTGACGGTGGCACCAGCCACACGACAGCTTAGCTGCCGGCTGCCGGCTGGCTGAGGAGCGACCTGTAGGTTAGTAACCGTACTGGTATGAAGGTCATGGTTATATTCCCTATGGTATTTAGCAGGTGTGAAGGCTGTGTTGGAGGAAGCCTGGTCAGTGAGGCACCTGTTTCAGATGTTTTTTGTAGATGCTCTAAAACACAGTGTAAGCCTTCATAGAGGTGGTGATGGAAAACCCTTGTTTCAGAGAAATCTGTCTTCTTAGTCACTAAATGCAAGAGACCATCTTATACTTTAGACAGGAAGGTTGTTTCTTTTGTGAAGCTGACCGTGCTCTGAGTACAACTGGGTATCTGCTTGACCAACCTATTTCCTTCTATGACCAGGTGACCCGCCTAGTGGATGAGGGAAAGGCTGTGGATGTTGTCTACTTGGACTTTAGTAAAGCATAGTGGGACATTTAGTGGGACAGCATGTCCCACAGCATTCTCCTGAAGAAACTGGCGGCTCGTGGCTTGGACATGTTTACTCTTCATTGGGTAAAGAACTGGCTGGATGGCTGAGCTCAGAGAGTTGTGGTGAACGGCGTTAAATCCGGCTGGCGGCCGGTCACAAGTGGTGTTCCCCAGGGGGAACTGGCTGGGGCCGGTCTTGTTCAATATCTTTATC
>NW_010544544.1:0-1177 GCF_000687285.1 Phaethon lepturus
TCTTCTCTCCCAACCCGGCGGGTACAGACACCGCTCCGTCCTGCCCCGGGTGCCCAGCTGCACCTTGGAGCAGGCTGGGATATTCCTCCGGAGCGGTGGGAGGGAGGGTGTGAGCCGGAGGGAGGAGGCACCAGGCTGACTGGTTCAGACTTGACAAGAAAAAAAGCACTTTTGAGCTGCTTTTTCTCCGAGCTGAGGATTAAACATTTACTCAGACCAGCAGTAAAATGCACTTTTTTTTCTCCTTTTCATGCGCCCACCTACAGCTCACAAAGCACGAAGGTTCCCCCTTTCTGTAACTTTCTTGTTCGGCTGAAACATGTGCATTCGCCACCGGCTGCTTCACCACCGGCAGCACACACAACCCACACCAACACCCTGTATCCCCGCGGTGCAGCCACCACCGAGCCTGGCCGGAGGTGTCTGCTGTTTATTGTTATAAGCTTATCAGAAACTCCAGGCTCCGAAGTAAAGCCGGGCTCCGGCCCTGCGGTGCCCGATGGCAGCACCGCAGCACGCACCCGCACCGGACCGCTCGCAGGCAAACCCGCCATCGCGGGAGCAAAAGGGGAGAAAGGGGGAACACTGGTGGGGTGCTGCCTCGGGGTGCCTGCCCGCTTTCTGGCTGAACAGATCGCTCCCCCACGACGTGGTTTTGCATCAGACAAAACCGTTCAGAGCTTTGTGCTGAGTTTGACAAATAGTTTGGGCTGGGGGAAAGGAAAAACGGGTTTGGTGAGTTTTGGGGGAAATCCGAATGAAGCATTTTGACATTTTCAGAAGGGAAGTGCTTCAGTTTCTTTTTTGAAAGAGTATTTTGACCTTACTTTAGTTAAACTCATCTAAACAAAGAAAACAGCCCTGTGAACTAAAGGATATGCATACCAAAATGTTTGTTAGAGCGGGGGAAGGGACTCAGCAAGAACAAGCGTTTTCAGTTGATCTGCAGTAATTTCGGGGGGGTTAGATTTTTAGGAAGCCACCAGACACAGGGAGCGGCAGCATGGTGAGCTCTGTTCCATCCCAACCCAAGTCTCAATGCCCGCAGCTCCCCAACCACCCACAACGTGTTGCCCCAGGGCATCACCCACCTCCAGCCCCTCCCCAAATACTCGCTGTCCTTATTCAGACCCAGAAACCTCGGGCCAAACCCCATCCCTGGTCCCGAGCCCCCCCC